>NW_027277605.1:0-26489 GCF_030028105.1 Mobula birostris
ATTGGTGTGGATGGTAGTGTTGGTTTGAATGGTGGTGTTGGTGAGGATAATGGCACTGTTGGATTCAATGGTGGTGTTGGTGTGGGTGGTAGTTTTGGTTTGAATGGTGCTGTTGGTGTGAATGGTAGTGTTGGTTTGATTGGTGGAGTTGGTGAGGATGGTAGTGTTGGTTTGAATGGTGGTGTTGGTGTGAATGGTAGTGTTGGTTTGAATGGTGGTGTTGGTGTGAATGGTAGTGTTGGTTTGAATGGTGGTGTTGGTGTTGGTGTCGATGTTTGTGTTGGTTTGAATGGTGGTGTTGGTGCAGATGGTAGTGTTGGTTTGAATGGTGGTCTTGGTGTGGATGGTTGTGTTGATTTGAATGGTGGAGTTGGTGTGGATGGTGATGTTGGTGAGGTTGGTAGTATTAGTTTGAATGGTGGTGTTGGTGAGGATGGTATTATTGGTTTGAATGGTGGTGCTGGTAAGGATGGTAGTGTTGGTTTAAATGGTGATGTTGGTGTGGATGGTAGTGTTGGATTGAATAGTGGTGTTGGTGAGGATGGTAGTGTTGGTTTGAATGGTAGTGTTGGTGTAGATGGTAGTGTTGGTTTGAATGGTGGTCTTGGTGTGGATGGTGGTGTTGGTGAGGATGGTAGTATTAGTTTGAATGGTGGTGCTTGTGAGGATGATGGTAGTTTTGGTTTAAATGTTGGTGTTGGTTTGAATGGTAGGATTGGTTTGAATGGTGGTGTTGGATTGAATGGTGGATTTGGTGAGGATGATGGTAATGGTTTGAATGGTGGTGTTGTTGAGAATGGTAGTGTTGGTTTGAATGGTGGTGTTGGTTTGAATGGTGGTGTCGATGTGGATGACAGTGTTGGTTTGAATGGTAGTGCTGGTGAGGATGGTAGTGTTGGTTTGAATGGTGGAGTTGGTGAGGATGGTGTTGTTGGTGTGGATGGCAGTGTTGGTTCGAATGGTGTTGCTGGTGAGGATGGTAGTGTTGGTTAGAATGGTGGTGTTGGTGAGGATGGTAGTGTTGGTTTGATTAGTAGTGTTTGTGAGGATGGTAGTTTTAGTCTGAATGTTGGTGTTGGTGTGGATGGTAGTGTTGGTTTGAATGGTGGTGTTGGTTTGAATAGTAGATTTGGTTTGAATGGTGGTGTTGGTTTGAATAGTAGATTTGGTTTGAATGGTGGTGTTGGTGTGGATGGTACTGTTGGTTTGAATGGTGGTGCTGGTAAGGAAGGTTGTTTTGGTTTAAGTGGTTGTGTTGGTGGGGATGGTAGTGTTGGTTTGAATGGTTAAGTTGGCGTGGATGGTGGTGTTGGTGTGGATGGTATTGTTGGTTTGAATGGTGGTGTTGGTGTGGATGGTAGTGTTGGTTTGAATGGTGGTGTTGGTGAGTATGATGGTAGTGTTGGTTTGAATGGTGGTGTTGGTGTGGATGGTAGTGTTGCTGAGGATGGTTGTGCTGGTTTGAATGGTTAAGTTGGTGTGGATGGTGGTGTTGGTGTGGATGGTAGTGTTAGTTTGAAGGGTGGTGTTGGTGTGGATTGTAGTGTTGCTTTGAATGGTGGTGTTGGTGTGGATGGTACTGTTGGTTTGAATGCTGGTGCTGGTAAGGAAGGCTGTGTTGGTTTAAGTGGTTGTGTTGGTGGGGATGGTAGTGTTGGTTTGAATGGTTATGTTGGCGTGGATGGTGGTCTTGGTGTGGATGGTAGTGTTGGTTTGATTGGTGGTGTTGGTGTTGGTGTCGATGTTTGTGTTGGTTTAAATGGTAGTGTTGGTGTGGACGGTAGTGTTGGTTTGAATGTTGGTATTGGTGTGGATGGCAGTGTTGGTTTGAATGGTGGTGTTGCTGAGGATGGTAGTGTTGGTTTGAATGGTGGTCTTGGTGTGGATGGTGGTGTTGGTGAGGATGGTAGTATTAGTTTGAATGGTGGTGTTTGTGAGGATGATGGTAGTTTTGGTTTAAATGTTGGTGTTGGTTTGAATGGTAGGATTGGTTTGAATGGTGGTGTTGGTTTGAATGGTGGATTTGGTGAGGATGATGGTAGTGGTTTGAATGGTGGTGTTGTTGAGAATGGTAGTGTTGGTTTGAATGGTGGTGTTGGTTTGAATGGTGGTGTTGGTGTGGATGACAGTGTTGGTTTGAATGGTAGTGCTGGTGAGGATGGTAGTGTTGGTTTGAATGGTGGAGTTGGTGAGGATGGTGTTGTTGGTGTGGATGGCAGTGTTGGTTTGAATGGTGTTGCTGGTGAGGATGGTAGTGTTGGTTAGAATGGTGGTGTTGGTGAGGATGGTAGGGTTGGTTTGATTAGTAGTGTTTGTGAGGATGGTAGTTTTAGTCTGAATGTTGGTGTTGGTGTGGATGGTATTGTTGGTTTGAATGGTGGTGTTGGTGTGGATGGTAGTGTTGGTTTGAATGGTGGTGTTGGTGTGGATGGTAGTGTTGCTGAGGATGGTTGTGCTGGTTTGAATGGTTAAGTTGGTGTGGATGGTGGTGTTGGTGTGGATGGTAGTGTTAGTTTGAAGGGTGGTGTTGGTGTGGATTGTAGTGTTGCTTTGAATGGTGGTGTTGGTGTGGATGGTACTGTTGGTTTGAATGCTGGTGCTGGTAAGGAAGGCTGTGTTGGTTAATGTGGTTGTGTTGGTGGGGATGGTAGTGTTGGTTTGAATGGTTATGTTGGCGTGGATGGTGGTCTTGGTGTGGATGGTAGCGTTGGTTTGATTGGTGGTGTTGGTGTTGGTGTCGATGTTTGTGTTGGTTTAATTGGTAGTGTTGGTGTGGACGGTAGTGTTGGTTTGAATGTTGGTATTGGTGTGGATGGCAGTGTTGGTTTGAATGGTGGTGTTGCTGAGGATGGTAGTCTTGGTTTGAATGGTGAAACTGGCGTGGATAGTGGTGTTGATGTGGATGGTAGTGCTAAGTTGAATGTTGATGTTGGTGAGGATGATGGTGGTGGTTTGAATGGTGAAGTTGGTATGGATGGTGGTTTTGGAGTGGATGGTAGTGTTGGTTTGAATGGTGGTGTTGGTGTGGATGGTAGTGTTGGTTTGAATGGTGGTGCTGGTTTGAATGGTGGTATTGTTTTGGATGGTAATGTTGGCTTGAATGGTCCTGTTGGTTTGAATGGTAGTGTTGGTGTGGATGGTAGTGCTGGTTTGAATGGTGGTGTTGGATTGGATGGTAGTTTTGGTTTGAATGGTGGAGTTGGTGAGGATGGTAGTGTTGGTTTGAATGGTGGTGTTGGTGAGGATGGTAGTGCTGGTTTGAATGGTGGTGTTGGTGTGGATGGTAGTGTTGGTTTGAAAGGTAGTGTTGGTTTGAATGGTGAAGCTGGCGAGGATGGTGGTGTTGATGTGGATGATAGTGTTAGTTTGAATGTTGGTGTTGGTGAAGATGATGGTGGTGGTTTGAATGGTGAAGTTGGTGTGGATGGTGGTATTGGTGTGGATGGTAGTGTTGGTTTGAATGGTGGTGTTGGTGTGGATGGTAGTGCTGGTTTGAATGGTGGTGTTGTTTTGAATGGTGGTATTGGTGTGGATGGTAGTGTTGGTTTGAATGGTGGTGTTGGTGTGGATGGTAGTGTTGGCTTGAATGGTCCTGTTGGTTTGAATGGTGGTGTTGGTGAGGATAATGGCAATGTTGGATTCAATGGTGGTGTTGGTGTGGGTGGTAGTGTTGGTTTGAATGGTGCTGTTGGTGTAAATGGTAGTGTTGGTTTGATTGGTGGAGTTGGTGAGGATGGTAGTGTTGGTTTGAATGGTGGTGTTGGTGTGAATGGTAGTGTTGGTTTGAATGGTGGTGTTGGTGTTGGTGTCGATGTTTGTGTTGGTTTGAATGGTGGTGTTGGTGCAGATGGTAGTGTTGGTTTGAATGGTGGTCTTGGTGTGGATGGTTGTGTTGGTTTGAATGGTGGAGTTGGTGTGGATGGTGGTGTTGGTGAGGTTGGTAGTATTAGTTTGAATGGTGGGGTTGGTGTGGATGGTAGTGTTGGTTTGAATGGTGGTGTTGCTTAGGATGGTAGTGTTGGTTTGAATGGTGGTGTTGGTGAGGATGGTAGTGTTGGTTTGAATGGTGGTGTTGGTATAGATGGTAGTGTTGGTTTGAATGGTGGTCTTGGTGTGGATGGTGGTGTTGCTGAGGATGGTAGTATTAGTTTGAATGGTGGTGTTGGTGTGGATGGTAGTGTTGGATTGAATGGTCCTGTTGGTTTGAATGGTGGTGTTGGTGAGGATGATGGTACCGTTGGGTTCAATGGTGGTGTGGGTGTGGATGGTAGTGTTGGTTTGAATGGTGGTGTTGGTGAGGATGATGGTACCGTTGGGTTCAATGGTGGTGTGGGTGTGGATGGTGGTGTTGGTCTGAATGCTGGTGTTGGTGTTGGTGTGGATGGTAGTGTTATTTTGAATGGTGGTGTTGGTGTGGATGGTAGTTTTAGTTTGAATGGTGGTGTTGGTGTGGATGGTAGTGTTGGTTTGAATGGTGGTGTTGGTGAGGATGATGGTAGTGTTGGTTTGAATGGTGGTGTTGGTGAGGATGGTAGTGTTAGTTTGAATGGTGGTGTTGGTGTGGATGGTGCTGTTGGTGAGGATGGTAGTGTTAGTTACAATGGTGGTGTTGCTGTGGATGGTAGTGTTGGTTACAATGGTGGTGTTGGTGTGGATGGTAGCGCTGGTGTGGATGGTATTGTTGGTTTGAATGGTGATGTTGGTGAGGATGATGCTAGTGTTGGTTTGAATGGTGCTGTTGGTGTGGATGGTAGTGTTGGTTTGAATGGTGGTGTTGGTGTGGATGGTAGTGTTGGCTTGAATGGTGGTGTTGGTGAGGATGGTAGTGTTGGTGTGGATGGCAGTGTTGGTTTGAATGGTAGTGTTGGTTTGAATGGTGGTGTTGGTGTAGATGGTAGTGTTGGTTTGAATGGTGGTATTGGTGCGGATGGTAGTGTTGGTTTGAATGGTGGAGTTCGTGTGGATGGTGGTGTTGGTGAGGTTGGTAGTATTAGTTTGAATGGTGGTGTTTGTGAGTTTGATGGTAGTGTTGGTTTAAATGGTGTTGTTGGTGTGGATGGTAGTGTTGGTTTGAATGGTAGTGTTGGTTTGAATGGCGGTGTTGGTGTGGATGGTAGTGTTGGTTTGAATGGTGGTGTTGTTTTGAATGGTGGTATTGGTGTGGATGGTAGTGTTGGTTTGAATGGTGGTGTTGGTGTGGATGGTAGTGTTGGCTTGAATGGTCCTGTTGGTTTGAATGGTGGTGTTGGTGAGGATAATGGCACTGTTGGATTCAATGGTGGTGTTGGTGTGGGTGGTAGTTTTGGTTTGAATGGTGCTGTTGGTGTGAATGGTAGTGTTGGTTTGATTGGTGGAGTTGGTGAGGATGGTAGTGTTGGTTTGAATGGTGGTGTTGGTGTGAATGGTAGTGTTGGTTTGAATGGTGGTGTTGGTGTGAATGGTAGTGTTGGTTTGAATGGTGGTGTTGGTGTTGGTGTCGATGTTTGTGTTGGTTTGAATGGTGGTGTTGGTGCAGATGGTAGTGTTGGTTTGAATGGTGGTCTTGGTGTGGATGGTTGTGTTGATTTGAATGGTGGAGTTGGTGTGGATGGTGATGTTGGTGAGGTTGGTAGTATTAGTTTGAATGGTGGTGTTGGTGAGGATGGTATTATTGGTTTGAATGGTGGTGCTGGTAAGGATGGTAGTGTTGGTTTAAATGGTGATGTTGGTGTGGATGGTAGTGTTGGATTGAATAGTGGTGTTGGTGAGGATGGTAGTGTTGGTTTGAATGGTAGTGTTGGTGTAGATGGTAGTGTTGGTTTGAATGGTGGTCTTGGTGTGGATGGTGGTGTTGGTGAGGATGGTAGTATTAGTTTGAATGGTGGTGCTTGTGAGGATGATGGTAGTTTTGGTTTAAATGTTGGTGTTGGTTTGAATGGTAGGATTGGTTTGAATGGTGGTGTTGGATTGAATGGTGGATTTGGTGAGGATGATGGTAATGGTTTGAATGGTGGTGTTGTTGAGAATGGTAGTGTTGGTTTGAATGGTGGTGTTGGTTTGAATGGTGGTGTCGATGTGGATGACAGTGTTGGTTTGAATGGTAGTGCTGGTGAGGATGGTAGTGTTGGTTTGAATGGTGGAGTTGGTGAGGATGGTGTTGTTGGTGTGGATGGCAGTGTTGGTTTGAATGGTGTTGCTGGTGAGGATGGTAGTGTTGGTTAGAATGGTGGTGTTGGTGAGGATGGTAGTGTTGGTTTGATTAGTAGTGTTTGTGAGGATGGTAGTTTTAGTCTGAATGTTGGTGTTGGTGTGGATGGTAGTGTTGGTTTGAATGGTGGTGTTGGTTTGAATAGTAGATTTGGTTTGAATGGTGGTGTTGGTTTGAATAGTAGATTTGGTTTGAATGGTGGTGTTGGTGTGGATGGTACTGTTGGTTTGAATGGTGGTGCTGGTAAGGAAGGTTGTTTTGGTTTAAGTGGTTGTGTTGGTGGGGATGGTAGTGTTGGTTTGAATGGTTAAGTTGGCGTGGATGGTGGTGTTGGTGTGGATGGTATTGTTGGTTTGAATGGTGGTGTTGGTGTGGATGGTAGTGTTGGTTTGAATGGTGGTGTTGGTGAGTATGATGGTAGTGTTGGTTTGAATGGTGGTGTTGGTGTGGATGGTAGTGTTGCTGAGGATGGTTGTGCTGGTTTGAATGGTTAAGTTGGTGTGGATGGTGGTGTTGGTGTGGATGGTAGTGTTAGTTTGAAGGGTGGTGTTGGTGTGGATTGTAGTGTTGCTTTGAATGGTGGTGTTGGTGTGGATGGTACTGTTGGTTTGAATGCTGGTGCTGGTAAGGAAGGCTGTGTTGGTTTAAGTGGTTGTGTTGGTGGGGATGGTAGTGTTGGTTTGAATGGTTATGTTGGCGTGGATGGTGGTCTTGGTGTGGATGGTAGTGTTGGTTTGATTGGTGGTGTTGGTGTTGGTGTCGATGTTTGTGTTGGTTTAAATGGTAGTGTTGGTGTGGACGGTAGTGTTGGTTTGAATGTTGGTATTGGTGTGGATGGCAGTGTTGGTTTGAATGGTGGTGTTGCTGAGGATGGTAGTGTTGGTTTGAATGGTGGTCTTGGTGTGGATGGTGGTGTTGGTGAGGATGGTAGTATTAGTTTGAATGGTGGTGTTTGTGAGGATGATGGTAGTTTTGGTTTAAATGTTGGTGTTGGTTTGAATGGTAGGATTGGTTTGAATGGTGGTGTTGGTTTGAATGGTGGATTTGGTGAGGATGATGGTAGTGGTTTGAATGGTGGTGTTGTTGAGAATGGTAGTGTTGGTTTGAATGGTGGTGTTGGTTTGAATGGTGGTGTTGGTGTGGATGACAGTGTTGGTTTGAATGGTAGTGCTGGTGAGGATGGTAGTGTTGGTTTGAATGGTGGAGTTGGTGAGGATGGTGTTGTTGGTGTGGATGGCAGTGTTGGTTTGAATGGTGTTGCTGGTGAGGATGGTAGTGTTGGTTAGAATGGTGGTGTTGGTGAGGATGGTAGTGTTGGTTTGATTAGTAGTGTTTGTGAGGATGGTAGTTTTAGTCTGAATGTTGGTGTTGGTGTGGATGGTATTGTTGGTTTGAATGGTGGTGTTGGTGTGGATGGTAGTGTTGGTTTGAATGGTGGTGTTGGTGTGGATGGTAGTGTTGCTGAGGATGGTTGTGCTGGTTTGAATGGTTAAGTTGGTGTGGATGGTGGTGTTGGTGTGGATGGTAGTGTTAGTTTGAAGGGTGGTGTTGGTGTGGATTGTAGTGTTGCTTTGAATGGTGGTGTTGGTGTGGATGGTACTGTTGGTTTGAATGCTGGTGCTGGTAAGGAAGGCTGTGTTGGTTAATGTGGTTGTGTTGGTGGGGATGGTAGTGTTGGTTTGAATGGTTATGTTGGCGTGGATGGTGGTCTTGGTGTGGATGGTAGCGTTGGTTTGATTGGTGGTGTTGGTGTTGGTGTCGATGTTTGTGTTGGTTTAATTGGTAGTGTTGGTGTGGACGGTAGTGTTGGTTTGAATGTTGGTATTGGTGTGGATGGCAGTGTTGGTTTGAATGGTGGTGTTGCTGAGGATGGTAGTCTTGGTTTGAATGGTGAAACTGGCGTGGATAGTGGTGTTGATGTGGATGGTAGTGCTAAGTTGAATGTTGATGTTGGTGAGGATGATGGTGGTGGTTTGAATGGTGAAGTTGGTATGGATGGTGGTTTTGGAGTGGATGGTAGTGTTGGTTTGAATGGTGGTGTTGGTGTGGATGGTAGTGTTGGTTTGAATGGTGGTGCTGGTTTGAATGGTGGTATTGTTTTGGATGGTAATGTTGGCTTGAATGGTCCTGTTGGTTTGAATGGTAGTGTTGGTGTGGATGGTAGTGCTGGTTTGAATGGTGGTGTTGGATTGGATGGTAGTTTTGGTTTGAATGGTGGAGTTGGTGAGGATGGTAGTGTTGGTTTGAATGGTGGTGTTGGTGAGGATGGTAGTGCTGGTTTGAATGGTGGTGTTGGTGTGGATGGTAGTGTTGGTTTGAAAGGTAGTGTTGGTTTGAATGGTGAAGCTGGCGTGGATGGTGGTGTTGATGTGGATGATAGTGTTAGTTTGAATGTTGGTGTTGGTGAAGATGATGGTGGTGGTTTGAATGGTGAAGTTGGTGTGGATGGTGGTATTGGTGTGGATGGTAGTGTTGGTTTGAATGGTGGTGTTGGTGTGGATGGTAGTGCTGGTTTGAATGGTGGTGTTGTTTTGAATGGTGGTATTGGTGTGGATGGTAGTGTTGGTTTGAATGGTGGTGTTGGTGTGGATGGTAGTGTTGGCTTGAATGGTCCTGTTGGTTTGAATGGTGGTGTTGGTGAGGATAATGGCAATGTTGGATTCAATGGTGGTGTTGGTGTGGGTGGTAGTGTTGGTTTGAATGGTGCTGTTGGTGTAAATGGTAGTGTTGGTTTGATTGGTGGAGTTGGTGAGGATGGTAGTGTTGGTTTGAATGGTGGTGTTGGTGTGAATGGTAGTGTTGGTTTGAATGGTGGTGTTGGTGTTGGTGTCGATGTTTGTGTTGGTTTGAATGGTGGTGTTGGTGCAGATGGTAGTGTTGGTTTGAATGGTGGTCTTGGTGTGGATGGTTGTGTTGGTTTGAATGGTGGAGTTGGTGTGGATGGTGGTGTTGGTGAGGTTGGTAGTATTAGTTTGAATGGTGGGGTTGGTGTGGATGGTAGTGTTGGTTTGAATGGTGGTGTTGCTTAGGATGGTAGTGTTGGTTTGAATGGTGGTGTTGGTGAGGATGGTAGTGTTGGTTTGAATGGTGGTGTTGGTATAGATGGTAGTGTTGGTTTGAATGGTGGTCTTGGTGTGGATGGTGGTGTTGCTGAGGATGGTAGTATTAGTTTGAATGGTGGTGTTGGTGTGGATGGTAGTGTTGGATTGAATGGTCCTGTTGGTTTGAATGGTGGTGTTGGTGAGGATGATGGTACCGTTGGGTTCAATGGTGGTGTGGGTGTGGATGGTAGTGTTGGTTTGAATGGTGCTGTTGGTGAGGATGATGGTACCGTTGGGTTCAATGGTGGTGTGGGTGTGGATGGTGGTGTTGGTCTGAATGCTGGTGTTGGTGTTGGTGTGGATGGTAGTGTTATTTTGAATGGTGGTGTTGGTGTGGATGGTAGTTTTAGTTTGAATGGTGGTGTTGGTGTGGATGGTAGTGTTGGTTTGAATGGTGGTGTTGGTGAGGATGATGGTAGTGTTGGTTTGAATGGTGGTGTTGGTGAGGATGGTAGTGTTAGTTTGAATGGTGGTGTTGGTGTGGATGGTGCTGTTGGTGAGGATGGTAGTGTTAGTTACAATGGTGGTGTTGCTGTGGATGGTAGTGTTGGTTACAATGGTGGTGTTGGTGTGGATGGTAGCGCTGGTGTGGATGGTATTGTTGGTTTGAATGGTGATGTTGGTGAGGATGATGCTAGTGTTGGTTTGAATGGTGCTGTTGGTGTGGATGGTAGTGTTGGTTTGAATGGTGGTGTTGGTGTGGATGGTAGTGTTGGCTTGAATGGTGGTGTTGGTGAGGATGGTAGTGTTGGTGGGGATGGCAGTGTTGGTTTGAATGGTAGTGTTGGTTTGAATGGTGGTGTTGGTGTAGATGGTAGTGTTGGTTTGAATGGTGGTATTGGTGCGGATGGTAGTGTTGGTTTGAATGGTGGAGTTCGTGTGGATGGTGGTGTTGGTGAGGTTGGTAGTATTAGTTTGAATGGTGGTGTTTGTGAGTTTGATGGTAGTGTTGGTTTAAATGGTGTTGTTGGTTTGAATGGTAGTGTTGGTTTGAATGGTGGTTTTGGTTTGAATGGCGGAGTTGGTGAGGATGATGGTAGTGGTTTGAATGGTGGTGTTGTTGAGAATGGTAGTGTTGGCTTGAATGGTGCTGTTGGCTTGAATGGTGGGGTTGGTGTGGATGGCAGTGTTGGTGTGAATGGTGGTGTTGGTGTGGATGGTAGTGTTGGTTTGAATGGTGATGCTGGTGAGGATGGTAGTGTTGGTTTGGATGGTGGTGATGGTGAGGATGGTAGTGTTGGTTTGATTAGTAGTGTTTGTGAGGATGATAGTGTTGGTTTGAATGGTGGTGTTGCTGAGGATGGAAGTGTTGGATTGAATGGTGAAGTTGGTGTGGATGGTGGTGTTGGTGTTGATGGTAGTGTTAGTCTGAATGTTGGTGTTGGTGTGGATGGTAGTGTTGGTTTGAATGGTGGTGTTAGTGAGGATGGTAGTGTTGGTTTGAATGGTGGTGTTGGTGTGGATGGTAGTGCTGGTTTGAATGGTGGTGTTGGTTTGAATAGTAGATTTGGTTTGAATGGTGGTGTTGGTTTGAATAGTAGATTTGGTTTGAATGGTGGTGTTGGTTTGGATGGTAGTGTTGGTTTGAATGGTGGTGTTGGTTTGAATGGTGGTGTTGCTGAGGATGGTTGTGTTGGTTTGAATGGTTAAGTTGGTGTGGATGGTGGTGTTGGTGTGGATGGTAGTGTTGGTTACAATGGTGGTGTTGGTGTGGATGGTAGTGCTGGTGTGGATGGTGTTGTTGGTTTGAATGATGATGTTGTTGAGGATGGCAGTGTTTGTTTGAATGGTGGTGTTGGTGTGGATGGTAGTGTTGGCTAGAATGGTCCTGCTGGTTTGAATGGTGGTGTTGGTGAGGATGGTAGTGTTGGTTTGAATGTTGGAGTTGGTGAGGATAGTAGCGTTGGTTTGAATGGTGAAGTTGGTGTGGATGGTGGTGTTGGTGAGGATGGTAGTGCTAGTTACAATGGTGGTGTTGGTGTGGATGTAGGTGTTGGTTACAATGGTGGTGTTGGTGTGGATGGTATTGTTGGTTTGAATGGTGATGATGGTGAGGATGATGCTAGTGTTGGTTTGAATGGTGGTGTTTGTGTGGATGATAGTGCTGGCTTGAATAGTCCTGTTGGTTTGAATGGTGGTGTTGGTGAGGGTGGCACTGTTGGATTCAATGGTGCTGTTGGTGTGGATGTTAGGGTTGGTTTGAATGGTGGTGTTGGTGAGGATGGTAGTGTTAGTTTGAATGGTGGTGTTGGTGAGGATGGTAGTGTTGGTTTGAATGCAGGTGTTGGTGAGGATGATGGTAGTGTTGATTTGAATGGAGGTGTTGGTGAGGATGGTAGTGTTGGTTTGAATGGTGGTGTTGGTGTGGATGGTAGTGTTGGTTTGAATGGTGGTGTTGGTGTTGATGGTAGTGTTGGTTCGAATGGTGGTGTTGGTGTGGATGGTAGTGTTGGTTTGAATGGTGGTGTTGGTGAGGATCGTAGTGTTGGTTTGAATGGTTGTGTTGGTGTGGATGGTAGTGCTGGTTTGAATGGTGGTGTTGGTTTGAATAGTAGATTTGGTTTGAATGGTGGTGTTGGTTTGAATACTAGATTTGGTTTGAATGGTGGTGTTGGTTTGGATGGTAGTGTTGGTTTGAATGGTGGTGTTGCTGAGGATGGTTGTGTTGGTTTGAATGGTTAAGTTGGTGTGGATGGTGGTGTTGGTGTGGATGGTAGTGTTGGTTACAATGGTGGTGTTGGTGTGGATGGTAGTGGTGGTGTGGATGGTGTTGGTTTGAATGTTGATGTTGGTGAGGATGATGGTGGTGGTTTGAATGGTGGTGTTGGTGTGGATGGTAGTGTTGGTTTGAATGGTGGTATTGCTTTGGGTGGTAGTGTTGGTTTGAATGGTGAAGTTTGTGTGGATGGTGCTGTTGGAGAGGATTGTAGTGTTGGTTTGAATGGTGGTGTTGGTGAGGATGATGGTACTGTTGGGTTCAATGGTGGTGTGGGTGTGGATGGGTGTGTCGGTCTGAATGCTGGTGTTGGTGTTGGTGTGGATGGTAGTGTTAGTTACAATGGTGGTGTTGGTGTGGATGGTAGTGTTGGTTACAATGGTGGTGCTGGTGTGGATGGTAGTGTTGGTTTGAATGGTGGTGTTGGTGTGGATGGTAGTGCTGGCTTGAATGGTCCTGTTGGTTTGAATGGTGGTGTTGGTGTGGATGGTGTGTTGGTTTGAATGGTGGTGTTGGTTTGAATGTTGGTATTGGTGTGGATGGCAGTGTTGGTTTGAATGTGGTGTTGCTGAGGATTGTAGTGTTGGTTTGAATGGTGAAACTGGCGTGGATGGTGGTGTTGATGTGGATGGTAGTGTTAGTCTGAATGTTGATGTTGGTGGGGATGATGGTGGTGGTTTGTATGGTGGTGTTGGTAAGGAAGGTTGTGTTGGTGGGGATGGTAGTGTTGGTTTGAATGGTTAAGTTGGCGTGGATGGTGGTGTTGGTGTGGATGGTAGTGTTAGTTTGAATTGTTGTGTTGTTGTGGATGGTAGTGTTGGTTTGAATGGTGGTTTTGGTGTGGATGGTAGTGTTGGTTTGAATGGTGGTGTTGGTGTGGATGGTAGAGTTGGTTTGAATGGTGGTTTTGGTTTGAATGGTGGTGTTGCTGAGGATGGTAGTGTTAGTTTGATTGGTGGTGTTGGTGTGGATGGTAGTGTTGGTGTAAATGGTAGTGTTGGTGTGGACGGTAGTGTTGGTTTGAATGGTGGTATTGGTGAGGATGTTAGTGCTGGTGTGGATGTTAGTGTTGGGTTGAATGGTGATGTTGGTGAGGATGATGGTAGTGTTGGTTTGAATGGTAGTGTTGGTGTGGATGGTAGTGTTGGTTTGAATGGTGGTGTTGGTGAGGATGATGGTACTGTTGGGTTCAATGGTGGTGTGGGTGTGGATGGTAGCGTCGGTCTGAATGCTGGTGTTGGTGTTGGTGTTGGTGTGGATGGTAGTGTTATTTTGAATGGTGGTGTTGGTGAGGATGGTAGTGTTGGTTTGAATGGTGGTGTTGGTGTGGATGGTAGTGTTGTTTTGAATAGTGGTGTTGGTGTGGATGGTCGTGTTGGTTTGAATAGTGGTGTTGGTGTGGATGGTAGTGTTGGCTTGAATGGTCCTGTTGGTTTGAATGGTGGTGTTGGTGAGGATGGTAGTGTTGGTTTGAATGGTGGTGGTGGTGTGGATGGTGTGTTGGTTTGAATGGTGGTGTTGGTTTGAATGTTGGTATTGGTGTGGATGGCAGTGTTGGTTTGAATGTGGTGTTGCTGAGGATGGTAGTGTTGGTTTGAATGGTGAAACTGGCGTGGATGGTGGTGTTGGTGTGGATGGTACTGTTGGTTTGAATGCTGGTGTTGGTAAGGAAGGTTGTGTTGGTTTAAGTGGTTGTGTTGGTGGGGATGGTAGTGTTGGTTTGAATGGTTAAGTTGGCGTGGATGGTGGTGTTGGTGTGGATGGTAGTGTTAGTTTGAATTGTGGTGTTGTTGTGGATGGTAGTGTTGGTTTGAATGGTGGTTTTGGTGTGGATGGTAATGTTTGTTTGAATGGTGGTGTTGGTGTGGATGGTAGAGTTGGTTTGAATGGTGGTTTTGGTTTGAATGGTGGTGTTGCTGAGGATGGCAGTGTTAGTTTGATTGGTGATGTTGGTGTGGATGGTAGTGTTGGTGTAAATGGTAGTGTTGGTGTGGACGGTAGTGTTGGTTTGAATGGTGGTATTGGTGAGGATGTTAGTGCTGGTGTGGATGTTAGTGTTGGGTTGAATGGTGATGTTGGTGAGGATGATGGTAGTGTTGGTTTAAATGGTAGTGTTGGTGTGGATGGTAGTGTTGGTTTGAATGGTGATGTTGGTGAGGATGATGGTACTGTTGGGTTCAATGGTGGTGTGGGTGTGGATGGTAGCGTCGGTCTGAATGCTGGTGTTGGTGTTGGTGTTGGTGTGGATGGTAGTGTTATTTTGAATGGTGGTGTTGGTGTAGATGGTAGTTTTGGTTTGAATGGTGGTGTTGGTTTGAATAGTAGATTTGGTTTGAATGGTGATGCTGGTTTGAATAGTAGATTTGGTTTGAATGGTGGTGTTGGTTTGAATAGTAGATTTGGTTTGAATGGTAGTGTTGGTTTGAATGGTGGTGTTGGTTTGAATGGTGGTGTTGCTGAGGATGGTTGTGTTGGTTTGAATGCTATTGTTGGTTTGAATGGTGGTGTTGGTGTGAATGGTGGAGTTGGTGAGGATGGCAGTGTTGGTGTGAATGGTGGTGTTGGTGTGGATGGCAGTGTTGGTTTGAATGGTGGTGCTGGTGAATATGGTAGTGTTGGTTTGAATGGTGGACTTGGTGTGGATGGTAGTGTTGGTTTGAATGGTTAAGTTGGTGTAGATGTTAGTGTTGGTTTGAATGGTGGATTTGGTGTGGATGGTAGTGTTGGTTTGAATGGTGGTTTTGGTGAGGTTGATGGTAGTGTTGATTTGAATGGTGGTGTTGGTGTGGATGGTAGTGTTGGTTTGAAAGTTGGAGTTGGTGAGGATGATGGTAGTGTTGGGTTGAATGGTGGTGTTGGTTTGGATGGTAGTGTTGGTTTGAATGGTGGTGCTGGTGAGGATGGTAGTGTTAGTTTGAATGGTAGTGTTGGTGTGGATGGTAGTGTTGGTTTGAATGTTGAAGTTGGTGTGGATGGTGGTGTTGGTGAGGATGGTAGTGTTAGTTACAATGGTGGTGTTGGTGTGGATGGTAGTGTTGGTTACAATGGTGGTGCTGGTGTGGATGGTAGTGTTGGTTTGAATGGTGGTGTTGGTGTGGATGGTAGTGCTGGCTTGAATGGTCCTGTTGGTTTGAATGGTGGTGTTGGTGTGGATGGTGTGTTGGTTTGAATGGTGGTGTTGGTTTGAATGTTGGTATTGGTGTGGATGGCAGTGTTGGTTTGAATGTGGTGTTGCTGAGGATTGTAGTGTTGGTTTGAATGGTGAAACTGGCGTGGATGGTGGTGTTGATGTGGATGGTAGTGTTAGTTTGAATGTTGATGTTGGTGGGGATGATGGTGGTGGTTTGTATGGTGGTGTTGGTAAGGAAGGTTGTGTTGGTGGGGATGGTAGTGTTGGTTTGAATGGTTAAGTTGGCGTGGATGGTGGTGTTGGTGTGGATGGTAGTGTTAGTTTGAATTGTTGTGTTGTTGTGGATGGTAGTGTTGGTTTGAATGGTGGTTTTGGTGTGGATGGTAGTGTTGGTTTGAATGGTGGTGTTGGTGTGGATGGTAGAGTTGGTTTGAATGGTGGTTTTGGTTTGAATGGTGGTGTTGCTGAGGATGGTAGTGTTAGTTTGATTGGTGGTGTTGGTGTGGATGGTAGTGTTGGTGTAAATGGTAGTGTTGGTGTGGACGGTAGTGTTGGTTTGAATGGTGGTATTGGTGAGGATGTTAGTGCTGGTGTGGATGTTAGTGTTGGGTTGAATGGTGATGTTGGTGAGGATGATGGTAGTGTTGGTTTGAATGGTAGTGTTGGTGTGGATGGTAGTGTTGGTTTGAATGGTGGTGTTGGTGAGGATGATGGTACTGTTGGGTTCAATGGTGGTGTGGGTGTGGATGGTAGCGTCGGTCTGAATGCTGGTGTTGGTGTTGGTGTTGGTGTGGATGGTAGTGTTATTTTGAATGGTGGTGTTGGTGAGGATGGTAGTGTTGGTTTGAATGGTGGTGTTGGTGTGGATGGTAGTGTTGTTTTGAATAGTGGTGTTGGTGTGGATGGTAGTGTTGGTTTGAATAGTGGTGTTGGTGTGGATGGTAGTGTTGGCTTGAATGGTCCTGTTGGTTTGAATGGTGGTGTTGGTGAGGATGGTAGTGTTGGTTTGAATGGTGGTGGTGGTGTGGATGGTGTGTTGGTTTGAATGGTGGTGTTGGTTTGAATGTTGGTATTGGTGTGGATGGCAGTGTTGGTTTGAATGTGGTGTTGCTGAGGATGGTAGTGTTGGTTTGAATGGTGAAACTGGCGTGGATGGTGGTGTTGGTGTGGATGGTACTGTTGGTTTGAATGCTGGTGTTGGTAAGGAAGGTTGTGTTGGTTTAAGTGGTTGTGTTGGTGGGGATGGTAGTGTTGGTTTGAATGGTTAAGTTGGCGTGGATGGTGGTGTTGGTGTGGATGGTAGTGTTAGTTTGAATTGTGGTGTTGTTGTGGATGGTAGTGTTGGTTTGAATGGTGGTTTTGGTGTGGATGGTAATGTTTGTTTGAATGGTGGTGTTGGTGTGGATGGTAGACTTGGTGTAAATGGTAGTGTTGGTGTGGACGGTAGTGTTGGTTTGAATGGTGGTATTGGTGAGGATGTTAGTGCTGGTGTGGATGTTAGTGTTGGGTTGAATGGTGATGTTGGTGAGGATGATGGTAGTGTTGGTTTAAATGGTAGTGTTGGTGTGGATGGTAGTGTTGGTTTGAATGGTGATGTTGGTGAGGATGATGGTACTGTTGGGTTCAATGGTGGTGTGGGTGTGGATGGTAGCGTCGGTCTGAATGCTGGTGTTGGTGTTGGTGTTGGTGTGGATGGTAGTGTTATTTTGAATGGTGGTGTTGGTGTAGATGGTAGTTTTGGTTTGAATGGTGGTGTTGGTTTGAATAGTAGATTTGGTTTGAATGGTGGTGTTGGTTTGAATAGTAGATTTGGTTTGAATGGTAGTGTTGGTTTGAATGGTGGTGTTGGTTTGAATGGTGGTGTTGCTGAGGATGGTTGTGTTGGTTTGAATGGTTAAGTTGGTGTGGATGGTGGTGTTGGTGTGGATGGTAGTGTTAGTTTGAATGGTGGTGTTGTTGTGGATGGCAGTGTTGGTTTGAATGGTGGTGTTCGTGTGGATGGCACTGTTGGTTTGAATGCTGGTGCTGGTAAGGAAGGTTGTGTTGGTTTAAGTGGTTGTGTTGGTGGGGATGGTAGTGTTGGTTTGAATGGTTAAGTTGGCCTGGATGGTGGTGTTGGTGTGGATGGTAGTGTTAGTTTGAATTGTGGTGTTGGTGTGGATGGTATTGTTGGTTTGAATGGTTGTGTTGGTGTGGATGGTACTGTTGGTTTGAATGGTGGTGCTGGTAAGGAAGGTTGTGTTGGTTTAAATGGTTGTGTTGGTGGGGATGGTAGTGTTGGTTTGAATGGTGGTGTTGGTGTGAATGGTAGTGTTGGTTAGAATGGTGGTGTTGCTGAGGATGGTAGTGTTGGTTTGAATGGTGAAGTTGGTGTGGATGGTGCTGTTGGAGAGGATTGTAGCGTTAGTTTGAATGTTGGTATTGGTGTGGATGGTAGTGTTGGTTTGATGGTGGTGTTGCTGAGGATGGTAGTGTTGGTTTGAATGGTGGTGTTGGTGTGGATGGTAGTGTTGGTTTGAATGGTGGTGTTGGTGTGGATGGTAGTGTTGGTTACAATGGTGGTGTTGGTGTGGATGTTAGTGCTGGTGTGGATGGTATTGTTGGGTTGAATGGTGATGCTGGTGAGGATGATGGTAGTGTTGGTTTGAATGGTGGTGTTGGTGTTGGTGTGGATGGTAGTGTTATTTTGAATGGTGGTGTTGGTGTGGATGGTAGTTTTAGTTTGAATGGTGGTGTTGGTGTGGATGGTAGTGTTCGTTTGAATGGTGGTGTTGGTGAGGATGGTAGTGTTAGTTTGAATGGTGGTGTTGGTGTGGATGGTGGTGTTGGTGAGGATGGTAGTGTTAGTTACAATGGTGGTGTTGCTGTGGATGGTAGTGTTGGTTACAATGGTGGTGTTGGTGTGGATGGTAGCGCTGGTGTGGATGGTATTGTTGGTTTGAATGGTGATGTTGGTGGGGATGGTAGTGTTGGTTTGAATGGTGGTGTTGCTGTGGATGGTAGTGTTGGTTACAATGGTGGTGTTGGTGTGGATGGTATTGTTGGTTTGAAAGGTGATATTGGTGAGGATGATGCTAGTGTTGGTTTGAATGATGGTGTTGGTGTGGATGGTAGTGTTGGCTTGAATGGTGGTGTTGGTGAGGATGGTAGTGTTGGTGTGGATAGCAGTGTTGGTGTGGATGGCAGTGTTGGTTTGAATGGTAGTGTTGGTTTGAATGGTGGTATTGGTGTGGATGGTAGAGTTGGTTTGAATGGTGGAGTTCGTGTGGATGGTGGTGTTGGTGAGGTTGGTAGTATTAGTTTGAATGGTGGTGTTTGTGAGTTTGATGGTAGTGTTGGTTTAAATGGTGTTGTTGGTTTGAATGGTAGTGTTGGTTTGAATGGTGGTTTTAGTTTGAATGGCGGAGTTGGTGAGGATGATGGTAGTGGTTTGAATGGTGGTTCTTGTTGAGAATGGTAGTATTGGTTTGAATGGTGCTGTTGGTGTGAATGGTGGTGTTGGTGTGGATGGTAGTGTTGGTTTGAATGGTGGTGCTGGTGAGGATGGTAGTGTTGGTTTAAATGGTGGTGTTGGTGAGGATGGTAGTGTTGGTTTGATTAGTAGTGTTTGTGAGGATGATAGTGTTGGTTTGAATGGTGGTGTTGCTGAGGATGGTAGTGTTGGTTTGAATGGTGAAGTTGGTGTGGATGGTGGTGTTGGTGTTGATGGTGGTGTTAGTCTGACTATTGGTGTTGGTGTGGATGGTAGTGTTGGTTTGAATGGTGGTATTGGTGTGGATGGTAGTGTTGGTTTGAATGGTGGTGTTGGTGAGGATGGTAGTGTTGGTTTCAATGGTGGTGTTGGTGTGGATGGTAGTGCTGGTTTGAATGGTGGTGTTGGTTTGAATAGTAGATTTGGTTTGAATGGTGGTGTTGGTTTGAATAGTAGATTTGGTTTGAATGGTGGTGTTGGTTTGAATACTAGATTTGGTTTGAATGGTGGTGTTGGTTTGGATGGTTGTGTTGGTTTGAATGGTGGTGTTGGTTTGAATGGTGGTGTTGCTGAGGATGGTTGTGTTGGTTTGAATGGTTAAGTTGGTGTGGATGGTGGTGTTGGTGTGGATGGTAGTGTTGGTTACAATGGTGGTGTTGGTGTGGATGGTAGTGCTGGTGTGGATGGTGTTGTTGGTTTGAATGATGATGTTGGTGAGGATGATGGTAGTGTTGGTGTGGATGGTAGTGTTGGCTTGAATGGTCCTGCTGGTTTGAATGGCGGTGTTGGTGAGGATGGTAGTGTTGGTTTGAATGTTGGAGTTGGTGAGGATAGTAGCGTTGGTTTGAATGGTGAAGTTGGTGTGGATGGTGGTGTTGGTGAGGATGGTAGTGCTAGTTACAATGGTGGTGTTGGTGTGGATGTAGGTGTTGGTTACAATGGTGGTGTTGGTGTGGATGGTATTGTTGGTTTGAATGGTGATGTTGGTGAGGATGATGCTAGTGTTGGTTTGAATGGTAGTGTTGGTGTGGATGATAGTGCTGGCTTGAATAGTCCTGTTGGTTTGAATGGTGGTGTTGGTGAGGGTGGCACTGTTGGATTCAATGGTGGTGTTGGTGAGGATGGTAGTGTTGGTTTGAAAGCAGGTGTTGGTGAGGATGATGGTAGTGTTGATTTGAATGGAGGTGTTGGTGAGGATGGTAGTGTTGGTTTGAATGGTGGTGTTGGTGAGGATGGTAGTGTTGGTTTGAACGGTGGAGTTGGTGTGGATGGTAGTGTTGGTTTGAATGGTGGTGTTGGTATGAATGGTGGATTTGGTGAGGATGATGGTAGTGGTTTGAATGGTGGTGTTGTTGAGAATGGTAGTGTTGGTTTGAATGGTGGTGTTGGTTTGAATGGTGGTGTTGCTGAGGATGGTAGTGTTGGTTTGAATGGTGAAGCTGGCGTGGATGGTGGTGTTGATGTGGATGGTAGTGTTGGTTTGAATGTTGGTGTTGGTGAGGATGATGGTGGTGGTTTGAATGGTGAAGTTGGTGTGGATGGTGGTATTGGTGTGGATGGTAGTTTTGGTTTGAATTGTGGTATTGGTGTGGATGGTAGTGTTGGTTTGAATGGTGGTGTTGCTGAGGATGGTAGAGTTGGTTTGAATGGTGGTTTTGGTGCGGATGGTAGTGTTGGTTTGAATGTTGGTGTTGGTGAGGATGATGGTGGTGGTTTGAATGGTGAAATTGGTGTGGATGGTGGTATTGGTGTGGATGGTAGTGTTGGTTTGAATGGTGGTGTTGGTGTGGATGGTAGTGTTGGTTTGAATGGTGGTGTTGGGTTGAATGGTGGAGTTGGTGTGGATGGTAGTGTTGGTTTGAATGGTAGTGTTGGTGTGCATGGTAGTGTTGGTTTGAATGGTGGTGTTGGTGTGGATGGTAGTGTTGGTTTGAATGGTGGTGTTGGTGTGGATGGTAGTGTTCGTTTGAATGGTGGTGTTGGTGAGGATGGTAGTGTTAGTTTGAATGGTGGTGTTGGTGTGGATGGTGGTGTTGGTGAGGATGGTAGTGTTAGTTACAATGGTGGTGTTGCTGTGGATGGTAGTGTTGGTTACAATGGTGGTGTTGGTGTGGATGGTAGCGCTGGTGTGGATGGTATTGTTGGTTTGAATGGTGATGTTGGTGGGGATGGTAGTGTTGGTTTGAATGGTGGTGTTGCTGTGGATGGTAGTGTTGGTTACAATGGTGGTGTTGGTGTGGATGGTATTGTTGGTTTGAAAGGTGATATTGGTGAGGATGATGCTAGTGTTGGTTTGAATGATGGTGTTGGTGTGGATGGTAGTGTTGGCTTGAATGGTGGTGTTGGTGAGGATGGTAGTGTTGGTGTGGATAGCAGTGTTGGTGTGGATGGCAGTGTTGGTTTGAATGGTAGTGTTGGTTTGAATGGTGGTATTGGTGTGGATGGTAGAGTTGGTTTGAATGGTGGAGTTCGTGTGGATGGTGGTGTTGGTGAGGTTGGTAGTATTAGTTTGAATGGTGGTGTTTGTGAGTTTGATGGTAGTGTTGGTTTAAATGGTGTTGTTGGTTTGAATGGTAGTGTTGGTTTGAATGGTGGTTTTAGTTTGAAT
Organism: Mobula birostris; assembly: GCF_030028105.1. Taxonomy (NCBI): domain Eukaryota; kingdom Metazoa; phylum Chordata; class Chondrichthyes; order Myliobatiformes; family Myliobatidae; genus Mobula; species Mobula birostris. The sequence continues at coordinate 21,215 of NW_027277605.1, forward strand.
GGCGGAGTTGGTGAGGATGATGGTAGTGGTTTGAATGGTGGTTCTTGTTGAGAATGGTAGTATTGGTTTGAATGGTGCTGTTGGTGTGAATGGTGGTGTTGGTGTGGATGGTAGTGTTGGTTTGAATGGTGGTGCTGGTGAGGATGGTAGTGTTGGTTTAAATGGTGGTGTTGGTGAGGATGGTAGTGTTGGTTTGATTAGTAGTGTTTGTGAGGATGATAGTGTTGGTTTCCATGGTGGTGTTGCTGAGGATGGTAGTGTTGGTTTGAATGGTGAAGTTGGTGTGGATGGTGGTGTTGGTGTTGATGGTGGTGTTAGTCTGACTATTGATGTTGGTGTGGATGGTAGTGTTGGTTTGGATGGTGGTATTGGTGTGGATGGTAGTGTTGGTTTGAATGGTGGTGTTGGTGAGGATGGTAGTGTTGGTTTCAATGGTGGTGTTGGTGTGGATGGTAGTGCTGGTTTGAATGGTGGTGTTGGTTTGAATAGTAGATTTGGTTTGAATGGTGGTGTTGGTTTGAATAGTAGATTTGGTTTGAATGGTGGTGTTGGTTTGAATACTAGATTTGGTTTGAATGGTGGTGTTGGTTTGGATGGTTGTGTTGGTTTGAATGGTGGTGTTGGTTTGAATGGTGGTGTTGCTGAGGATGGTTGTGTTGGTTTGAATGGTTAAGTTGGTGTGGATGGTGGTGTTGGTGTGGATGGTAGTGTTGGTTACAATGGTGGTGTTGGTGTGGATGGTAGTGCTGGTGTGGATGGTGTTGTTGGTTTGAATGATGATGTTGGTGAGGATGATGGTAGTGTTGGTGTGGATGGTAGTGTTGGCTTGAATGGTCCTGCTGGTTTGAATGGCGGTGTTGGTGAGGATGGTAGTGTTGGTTTGAATGTTGGAGTTGGTGAGGATAGTAGCGTTGGTTTGAATGGTGAAGTTGGTGTGGATGGTGGTGTTGGTGAGGATGGTAGTGCTAGTTACAATGGTGGTGTTGGTGTGGATGTAGGTGTTGGTTACAATGGTGGTGTTGGTGTGGATGGTATTGTTGGTTTGAATGGTGATGTTGGTGAGGATGATGCTAGTGTTGGTTTGAATGGTAGTGTTGGTGTGGATGATAGTGCTGGCTTGAATAGTCCTGTTGGTTTGAATGGTGGTGTTGGTGAGGGTGGCACTGTTGGATTCAATGGTGGTGTTGGTGAGGATGGTAGTGTTGGTTTGAAAGCAGGTGTTGGTGAGGATGATGGTAGTGTTGATATGAATGGAGGTGTTGGTGAGGATGGTAGTGTTGGTTTGAATGGTGGTGTTGGTGAGGATGGTAGTGTTGGTTTGAACGGTGGAGTTGGTGTGGATGGTAGTGTTGGTTTGAATGGTGGTGTTGGTATGAATGGTGGATTTGGTGAGGATGATGGTAGTGGTTTGAATGGTGGTGTTGTTGAGAATGGTAGTGTTGGTTTGAATGGTGGTGTTGGTTTGAATGGTGGTGTTGCTGAGGATGGTAGTGTTGGTTTGAATGGTGAAGCTGGCGTGGATGGTGGTGTTGATGTGGATGGTAGTGTTGGTTTGAATGTTGGTGTTGGTGAGGATGATGGTGGTGGTTTGAATGGTGAAGTTGGTGTGGATGGTGGTATTGGTGTGGATGGTAGTTTTGGTTTGAATTGTGGTATTGGTGTGGATGGTAGTGTTGGTTTGAATGGTGGTGTTGCTGAGGATGGTAGAGTTGGTTTGAATGGTGGTTTTGGTGCGGATGGTAGTGTTGGTTTGAATGTTGGTGTTGGTGAGGATGATGGTGGTGGTTTGAATGGTGAAATTGGTGTGGATGGTGGTATTGGTGTGGATGGTAGTGTTGGTTTGAATGGTGGTGTTGGTGTGGATGGTAGTGTTGGTTTGAATGGTGGTGTTGGGTTGAATGGTGGAGTTGGTGTGGATGGTAGTGTTGGTTTGAATGGTAGTGTTGGTGTGCATGGTAGTGTTGGTTTGAATGGTGGTGTTGGTGTGGATGGTAGTGTTGGTTTGAATGGTTAACTTGGTGTGGATGGTAGTGTTGGTTTGAATGGTGGAGTTGGTGTGGATGGTGGTGTTGGTGAGGTTGGTAGTGTTAGTTTGAATGGTGGTGTTGGTGAGGATGATGGTAGTGTTGGTTTAAATGTTGGTGTTGGTTTGAATGGTAGGATTGGTTTGAATGGCGGTGTTGGTTTGAATGGTGGATTTGTTGAGGATGATGGTAGTGGTTTGAATGATGGTGTTGTTGAGAATGGTAGTGTTGGTTTGAATGGTGGTGTTGGTTTGAATGGTGGTGTTGGTGTGGATGGCAGTGTTGGTTTGAATGGTAGTGCTGGTGAGGATGGTAGTGTTGGTTTGAATGGTGGTGTTGGTATAGATGGTAGTGTTGGTTTGAATGGTGGTCTTGGTGTGGATGGTGGTGTTGGTGAGGATGGTATTATTAGTTTGAATGGTGGTGTTGGTGAGGATGATGGTAGTGTTGGTTTAAATGTTGGTGTTGGTTTGAATGGTAGGATTGGTTTGAATGGCGGTGTTGGTTTGAATGGTGGATTTGGTGAGGATGATGGTAGTGGTTTGAATGGTGGTGTTGAGAATGGTAGTGTTGGTTTGAATGGTGGTGTTGGTTTGAATGGTGGTGTTGGTGTGGATGGCAGTGTTGGTTTGAATGGTAGTGCTGGTGAGGATGGTAGTGTTGGTTTGAATGGTGGAGTTGGTGAGGACGGTGTTGTTGGTGTGGATGGCAGTGTTGGTTTGAATGGCGTTGCTGGTGAGGATGGTAGTGTTGGTTAGAAAGGTGGTGTTGGTGAGGATGGTAGTGTTGGTTTGATTAGTAGTGTTTGTGAGGATGGTAGTGTTAGTCTGAATGTTGGTGTTGGTGTGGATGGTAGTGTTGGTTTGAATGGTGGTGTTGGTGTGGATGGTAGTGTTGGTTTGAATGGTGGTGTTGGTTTGAATAGTAGATTTGGTTTGAATGGTGGTGTTGGTTTGAATAGTTGATTTGGTTTGAATGGTGGTGTTGGTGTGGATGGTAGTGTTGGTTTGAATGGTTAAGTTGGCGTGGATGGTGGTGTTGGTGTGGATGGTATTGTTGGTTTGAATGGTGGTGTTGGTGTGGATGGCAGTGTTGGTTTGAATGGTGGTGTTGGTGAGGATGATGGTAGTGTTGGTTTGAATGGTGGTGTTGGTGTGGATGGTAGTGTTGCTGAGGATGGTTGTGCTGGTTTGAATGGTTAAGTTGGTGTGGATGGTGTGGTTGGTGTGGATGGTAGTGTTAGTTTGAAGGGTGGTGTTGGTGTGGATTGTAGTGTTGCTTTGAATGGTGGTGTTGGTGTGGATGGTACTGTTGGTTTGAATGCTGGTGCTGGTAAGGAAGGCTGTGTTGGTTTAAGTGGTTGTGTTGGTGGGGATGGTAGCGTTGGTTTGAATGGTTATGTTGGCGTGGATGGCGGTCTTGGTGTGGATGGTAGTGTTGGTTTGATTGGTGGTGTTGGTGTTGGTGTCGATGTTTGTGTTGGTTTAAATGGTAGTGTTGGTGTGGACGGTAGTGTTGGTTTGAATGGTGGTGTTGGTGTGGATGGTAGTGTTGGTTATAATGGTGGTGTTGGTGTGGATGGTATTGTTGGTGTGGATGGTAGTGTTGGCTTGAATGGTCCTGTTGGTTTAAATGGTGGTGCTGGTGAGGATGATGGTAGTGTTAGTTTGAATGGTGGTGTTGGTTTGAATGGTGGTGTTGCTGAGGATGGTTGTGTTGGTTTGAATGGTTAAGTTGGTGTGGATGGTGGTGTTGGTGTGGATGGTAGTGTTGGTTACAATGGTGGTGTTGGTGTGGATGGTAGTGCTGGTGTGGATGGTGTTGGTTTGAATGATGATGTTGGGTGAGGATGATGGTAGTGTTGGTGTGGATGGCAGTGTTGGCTTGAATGGTCCTGCTGGTTTGAATGGTGGTGTTGGTGAGGATGGTAGTGCTGGTTTGAATGTTGGAGTTGGTGAGGATAGTAGCGTTGGTTTGAATGGTGAAGTTGGTGTGGATGGTGGTGTTGGTGAGGATGGTAGTGCTAGTTACAATGGTGGTGTTGGTGTGGATGTAGGTGTTCGTTACAATGGTGGTGTTGGTGTGGATGGTATTGTTGGTTTGAATGGTGATGTTGGTGAGGATGATGCTAGTGTTGGTTTGAATGGTGGTGTTGGTGTGGATGATAGTGCTGGCCTGAATAGTCCTGTTGGTTTGAATGGTGGTGTTGGTGAGGGTGGCACTGTTGGATTCAATGGTGGTGTTGGTGTGGATGGTAGGGTTGGTTTGAATGGTGGTGTTGGTGTGGATGGTAGTGTTAGTTTGAATGGTGGTGTTGGTGAGGATGGTAGTGCTGGTTTGAATGCAGGTGTTGGTGAGGATGATGGTAGTGTTGATTTGAATGGAGGTGTTGGTGAGGATGGTAGTGTTGGTTTGAATGGTGGTGTTGGTGAGGATGGTAGTGTTGGTTTGAAAGGTGGAGTTGGTGTGGATGGTAGTGTTGGTTTGAATGGTGGTGTTGGTTTGAATGGTGGATTTGGTGAGGATGATGGTAGTGGTTTGAATGGTGGTGTTGTTGAGAATGGTAGTGTTGGTTTGAATGGTGGAGTTGGTGAGGATCGTGGTGTTGGTGTGGATGGCAGTGTTGGTGTGAATGGTGGTGCTGGTTTGAATGGAGGTATTGGTGTGGATGGTAGTGTTGGTTTGAATGGTGGTGTTGCTGAGGATGGTAGAGTTGTTTTGAATGGTGGTGTTGGTGTGGATGGTAGTGTTGGTTTGAATGTTGGTGTTGTTGAGGATGATGGTGGTGGTTTGAATGGTGAAATTGGTGTGGATTGTGGTATTGGTGTGGATGGTAGTGTTGGTTTGAATGGTGGTGTTGGTGTGGATGGTAGTGTTGGTTTGATGGTGGTGTTGCTGAGGATGGTAGTGTTGGTTTGAATGGTGGGTGTTGGTGTGGATGGTAGTGTTGGTTTGAATGGTGGTGTTGGTGTGGATGGTAGTGTTGGTTACAATTGTGGTGTTGGTGTGGATGTTAGTGCTGGTGTGGATGGTATTGTTGGGTTGAATGGTGATGCTGGTGAGGATGATGGTAGTGTTGGTTTGAATGGTGGTGTTGGTGTTGGTGTGGATGGTAGTGTTATTTTGAATGGTGGTGTTGGTGTGGATGGTAGTTTTAGTTTGAATGGTGGTGTTGGTGTGGATGGTAGTGTTCGTTTGAATGGTGGTGTTGGTGAGGATGGTAGTGTTAGTTTGAATGGTGGTGTTGGTGT
>NW_027277606.1:0-26469 GCF_030028105.1 Mobula birostris
GTTTTCTCAGTGCCTACAATGCTCTGACATTAAAGTAGTTTACATTTCAATTTTACACCGAAGTACTTACTGCAAACCTGTTGGAAACATTTTCAGTTTACTTCCCACTTGTTTCTGAGTTGTTTGAAAGTTGTTTCCTTCCTCTGCACATCAAGACAAAAAAGATGTTTTCTCAGTGCATGCAATGCTTTGACAATACAAATAGTATACATTTCAATTTTACACCAAAGAACAGAGTGCAAACCTAATGGAAACACTTTAGGTTAACTTCCCACATGGTTATGAGTAGTTTGAAAGTTGTTTCATGGCTCTGGTCTTCAAGGCAAAAAAGTTGCTATCTCAGTTGATAAAGTGCTCTGATATCAAAGTAGCATACATTGCAATTTTACACCAAACTACTTAAAGTAAACCTAATGGAAACAGCTTAAGTTAAGTTTCCACATGATTATGAGTAGTTTGAAAGTTGTTTCATGGCTCTCGTCATCAAGACAAAAAAGTTGCTATCTCAGTGCCTACAATGCTCTGACATTAAAGTAGTTTACATTTCAATTTTACACCAAAGTACTTACTGCAAACCTGTTGGAAACATTTTCAGTTTACTTCCCACTTGTTTCTGAGTTGTTTGAAAGTTGTTTCCTTCTTCTGCACATCAAGACAAAAAAGATGTTTTCTCAGTGCATGCAATGCTTTGACAATACAAATAGTATACATTTCAATTTTACACCAAAGAACAGAGTGCAAACCTAATGGAAACACTTTAGGTTAACTTCCCACATGGTTATGAGTAGTTTGAAAGTTGTTTCATGGCTCTGGTCTTCAAGGCAAAAAAGTTGCTATCTCAGTTGATAAAGTGCTCTGATATCAAAGTAGCATACATTTCAATTTTACACCAAAGTGCTTAAAGCAAACCTAATGGAAACACCTTAAGTTAACTTACCACATGTTTATGAATAGTTTGAAAGTTGTTTCATGGCTCTGGTCATCAAGACAAAAAAGTTGCTATCTCAGTGCATACAATTCTCTGACATTAAAGTAGTATACATTTCAATTTTACACCAAAGTGCAGACTGCAAACCAGAAGGAAACATTTTAAGTTCACTTCCCACTTGTTTCTGAGTTGTTTGAAAGCTGTTTCATTCCTCTGCACATCAAGACAAAAAAGATGTTTTCTCAGTGCATACAATGCTTTGACAATACAAATAGCATACATTTCAATTTTACACCAAAGTACAGAGTGCAAACTTAATGGAAACACTTTAGGTTAACTTCCCACATGGTTATGAGTAGTTTGAAAGTTGTTTCATGGCTCTGGTCATCAAGGCAAAAAAGTTGCTGCCTCAGTGCATAGAGTGCTCTGACATTAAAGTAGTATACATTTCAATTTTACGCCAAAGTGCTTACTGCAAACCTGATGGAAACATTTTAAGTTTACTTCCCACTTGTTTCGAAGTTGTTTGAAAGTGATTTCATTCCTCTGCACATCAAGACAAAAAAGATGCTTTCTCTGTGCATACAATGCTTTGACAATACAAATAGTATACATTTCAATTTTACACCAAAGTACTTAAAGCAAACCTAATGGAAACACCTTAGGTTAACTTTCCACATGATTATCAGTAGTTTGAAAGTTGTTTCATGGCTCTGGTCATCAGGACAAAAAAGTTGCTATCTCAGTGCATACAATGCTCTGACATTAAAGTAGTTTACATTTCAATTTTACACCAAAGCACTTACTGCAAACCTGTTGGAAACATTTTCAGTTTACTTCCCACTTGTTTCTGAGTTGTTTGAAAGTTGTTTCCTTCCTCTGCACATCAAGACAAAAAAGATGTTTTCTCAGTGCATGCAATTCTTTGACAATACAAATAGTATACATTTCAATTTTATACCAAAGTACAGAGTGCAAACCTAATGGAAACACTTTAGGTTAACTTCCCACATGGTTATGAGTAGTTTGAAAGTTGTTTCATGGCTCTGATCATCAAGGCAAAAAAGTTGCTATCTCAGTTGATAAAGTGCTCTGACATCAAAGTAGCATACATTTCAATTTTACACCAAAGTGCTTAAAGGAAGCCTAATGGAAACACCTTAAGTTAACTTTCCACATGATTATGAATAGTTTGAAAGTTGTTTCATGGCTCTGGTTATCAAGACAAAAAAGTTGCTATCTCAGTGAATACAATGCTCTGACATTAAAGTAGTATACATTTCAATTTTCCACCAAAGTGCAGAGTGCAAAACAGATGGAAACATTTTAAGTTTACTTCCCACTTCTTTCTGAGTTGTTCGAAAGTTGTTTCATTCCTCTGCACATCAAGACAAAAAGGATGTTTTCTCAGTGCATGCAATGCTTTGACAATACAAATAGAATACATTGCAATTTTACACCAAAATACTTAAAGTAAACCTAATGGAAACATCTTAAGTTAACTTTCCACATGATTATGAGTAGTTTGAAAGTTGTTTCATGGCTCTGGTCATCAAGACAAAAAAGTTGCTATCTCAGTGCATACAGTGCTCTGACATTAAAGTAGTATACATTTCAATTTTACACCAAAGTTCTTACTGCAAACCAGTTGCAAACATATTAAGTTTACTTCCCACTTGTTTCTGAGTTGTTTGAAAGTTGTTTCATTCCTCTGCACATCAAGACAAAAAAGATGTTTTCTCAGTACATGCAATGCTTTGACAATACAAATAGAATACATTGCAATTTTACACCAAAATACTTAAAGTAAACCTAATGGAAACATCTTAAGTTAACTTTCCACATGATTATGAGTAGTTTGAAAGTTGTTTCATGGCTCTGGTCATCAAGACAAAAAAGTTGCTATCTCAGTGCATACAGTGCTCTGACATTAAAGTAGTATACATTTCAATTTTACACCAAAGTTCTTACTGCAAACCAGTTGCAAACATATTAAGTTTACTTCCCACTTGTTTCTGAGTTGTTTGAAAGTTGTTTCATTCCTCTGCACATCAAGACAAAAAAGATGTTTTCTCAGTACATGCAATGCTTTGACAATACAAATAGTATACATTTCAATTTTACACCAAAGTACAGAGTGCAAACTTAATGGAAACACTTTAGGTTAACTTCCCACAGGTTATGAGTAGTTTGAAAGTTGTTTCATGGCTCTGGTCATCAGGAGAAAAAAGTTGCTATCTTAGGTCATACAATGCTCTTAGATTTCAGTAGTACACATTTCAATTTTACACCAAACTACAGAGTGCAAACCAGTTGGAAACATATTAAGTTTACTTCCCACTTGTTTCTGAGTTGTTTGAAAGTTGTTTCATTCCTCTGCACATCAAGACAAAAAAGATGTTTTCTCAGTGCATGCAAAGCTTTGACAATACAAATAGTATACATTGCAATTTTACACCAAAGCACTTAAAGCAAACCTAATGGAAACACCTTAGGTTAACTTTCCACATCATTATCAGTAGTTTGTAAGTTGTTTCATGGCTCTGGTAATCAGGACAAAAAAGTTGCTATCTCAGGTCATACAATGCTCTTAGATTTCAGTAGTATACATTTCAATTTTACACCAAAGTGCAGAGTGCAAACCAGTTGGAAACATATTAAGTTTACTTCCCACTTGTTTCTGAGTTGTTTGAAAGTTGTTTCATTCCTCTGCACATCAAGACAAAAAAGATGTTTTCTCAGTGCATGCAATGCTTTGACAATACAAATAGTATACATTGCAATTTTACACCAAACTACTTAAAGTAAACCTAATGGAAACAGCTTAAGTTAAGTTTCCACATGATTATGAGTAGTTTGAAAGTTGTTTCATGGCTCTGGTCATCAAGACAAAAAAGTTGCTATCTCAGTGCCTACAATGCTCTGACATTAAAGTAGTTTACATTTCAATTTTACACCAAAGTACTTACTGCAAACCTGTTGGAAACATTTTCAGTTTACTTCCCACTTGTTTCTGAGTTGTTTGAAAGTTGTTTCCTTCCTCTGCACATCAAGACAAAAAAGATGTTTTCTCAGTGCATGCAATGCTTTGACAATACAAATAGTATACATTTCAATTTTACACCAAAGAACAGAGTGCAAACCTAATGGAAACACTTTAGGTTAACTTCCCACATGGTTATGAGTAGTTTGAAAGTTGTTTCATGGCTCTGGTCTTCAAGGCAAAAAAGTTGCTATCTCAGTTGATAAAGTGCTCTGATATCAAAGTAGCATACATTTCAATTTTACACCAAAGTGCTTAAAGCAAACCTAATGGAAACACCTTAAGTTAACTTACCACATGATTATGAATAGTTTGAAAGTTGTTTCATGGCTCTGGTCATCAAGACAAAAAAGTTGCTATCTCAGTGCATACAATTCTCTGACATTAAAGTAGTATACATTTCAATTTTACACCAAAGTGCAGACTGCAAACCAGAAGGAAACATTTTAAGTTCACTTCCCACTTGTTTCTGAGTTGTTTGAAAGCTGTTTCATTCCTCTGCACATCAAGACAAAAAAGATGTTTTCTCTGTGCATACAATGCTTTGACAATACAAATAGTATACATTTCAATTTTACACCAAAGTACTTAAAGCAAACCTAATGGAAACACCTTAGGTTAACTTTCCACATGATTATCAGTAGTTTGAAAGTTGTTTCATGGCTCTGGTCATCAGGACAAAAAAGTTGCTATCTCAGTGCATACAATGCTCTGACATTAAAGTAGTTTACATTTCAATTTTACACCAAAGCACTTACTGCAAACCTGTTGGAAACATTTTCAGTTTACTTCCCACTTGTTTCTGAGTTGTTTGAAAGTTGTTTCCTTCCTCTGCACATCAAGACAAAAAAGATGTTTTCTCAGTGCATGCAATTCTTTGACAATACAAATAGTATACATTTCAATTTTATACCAAAGTACAGAGTGCAAACCTAATGGAAACACTTTAGGTTAACTTCCCACATGGTTATGAGTAGTTTGAAAGTTGTTTCATGGCTCTGGTTATCAAGACAAAAAAGTTGCTATCTCAGTGAATGCAATGCTCTGACATTAAAGTAGTATACATTTCAATTTTCCACCAAAGTGCAGAGTGCAAAACAGATGGAAACATTTTAAGTTTACTTCCCACTTCTTTCTGAGTTGTTCGAAAGTTGTTTCATTCCTCTGCACATCAAGACAAAAAGGATGTTTTCTCAGTGCATGCAATGCTTTGACAATACAAATAGAATACATTGCAATTTTACACCAAACTACTTAAAGTAAACCTAATGGAAACATCTTAAGTTAACTTTCCACATGATTATGAGTAGTTTGAAAGTTGTTTCATGGCTCTGGTCATCAAGACAAAAAAGTTGCTATCTCAGTGCATACAGTGCTCTGACATTAAAGTAGTATACATTTCAATTTTACACCAAAGTTCTTACTGCAAACCAGTTGCAAACATATTAAGTTTACTTCCCACTTGTTTCTGAGTTGTTTGAAAGTTGTTTCATTCCTCTGCACATCAAGACAAAAAAGATGTTTTCTCAGTACATGCAATGCTTTGACAATACAAATAGTATACATTTCAATTTTACACCAAAGTACAGAGTGCAAACTTAATGGAAACACTTTAGGTTAACTTCCCACAGGTTATGAGTAGTTTGAAAGTTGTTTCATGGCTCTGGTCATCAGGACAAAAAAGTTGCTATCTTAGGTCATACAATGCTCTTAGATTTCAGTAGTACACATTTCAATTTTACACCAAACTACAGAGTGCAAACCAGTTGGAAACATATTAAGTTTACTTCCCACTTGTTTCTGAGTTGTTTGAAAGTTGTTTCATTCCTCTGCACATCAAGACAAAAAAGATGTTTTCTCAGTGCATGCAAAGCTTTGACAATACAAATAGTATACATTGCAATTTTACACCAAAGCACTTAAAGCAAACCTAATGGAAACACCTTAGGTTAACTTTCCACATGATTATCAGTAGTTTGTAAGTTGTTTCATGGCTCTGGTAATCAGGACAAAAAAGTTGCTATCTCAGGTCATACAATGCTCTTAGATTTCAGTAGTATACATTTCAATTTTACACCAAAGTGCAGAGTGCAAACCAGTTGGAAACATATTAAGTTTACTTCCCACTTGTTTCTGAGTTGTTTGAAAGTTGTTTCATTCCTCTGCACATCAAGACAAAAAAGATGTTTTCGCAGTGCATGCAATGCTTTGACAATACAAATACTATACATTGCAATTTTACACCAAACTACTTAAAGTAAACCTAATGGAAACAGCTTAAGTTAAGTTTCCACATGATTATGAGTAGTTTGAAAGTTGTTTCATGGCTCTGGTCATCAAGACAAAAAAGTTGCTATCTCAGTGCCTACAATGCTCTGACATTAAAGTAGTTTACATTTCAATTTTACACCAAAGTACTTACTGCAAACCTGTTGGAAACATTTTCAGTTTACTTCCCACTTGTTTCTGAGTTGTTTGAAAGTTGTTTCCTTCCTCTGCACATCAAGACAAAAAAGATGTTTTCTCAGTGCATGCAATGCTTTGACAATACAAATAGTATACATTTCAATTTTACACCAAAGAACAGAGTGCAAACCTAATGGAAACACTTTAGGTTAACTTCCCACATGGTTATGAGTAGTTTGAAAGTTGTTTCATGGCTCTGGTCTTCAAGGCAAAAAAGTTGCTATCTCAGTTGATAAAGTGCTCTGATATCAAAGTAGCATACATTGCAATTTTACACCAAACTACTTAAAGTAAACCTAATGGAAACAGCTTAAGTTAAGTTTCCACATGATTATGAGTAGTTTGAAAGTTGTTTCATGGCTCTCGTCATCAAGACAAAAAAGTTGCTATCTCAGTGCCTACAATGCTCTGACATTAAAGTAGTTTACATTTCAATTTTACACCAAAGTACTTACTGCAAACCTGTTGGAAACATTTTCAGTTTACTTCCCACTTGTTTCTGAGTTGTTTGAAAGTTGTTTCCTTCCTCTGCACATCAAGACAAAAAAGATGTTTTCTCAGTGCATGCAATGCTTTGACAATACAAATAGTATACATTTCAATTTTACACCAAAGAACAGAGTGCAAACCTAATGGAAACACTTTAGGTTAACTTCCCACATGGTTATGAGTAGTTTGAAAGTTGTTTCATGGCTCTGGTCTTCAAGGCAAAAAAGTTGCTATCTCAGTTGATAAAGTGCTCTGATATCAAAGTAGCATACATTTCAATTTTACACCAAAGTGCTTAAAGCAAACCTAATGGAAACACCTTAAGTTAACTTACCACATGATTATGAATAGTTTGAAAGTTGTTTCATGGCTCTGGTCATCAAGACAAAAAAGTTGCTATCTCAGTGCATACAATTCTCTGACATTAAAGTAGTATACATTTCAATTTTACACCAAAGTGCAGACTGCAAACCAGAAGGAAACATTTTAAGTTCACTTCCCACTTGTTTCTGAGTTGTTTGAAAGCTGTTTCATTCCTCTGCACATCAAGACAAAAAAGATGTTTTCTCAGTGCATACAATGCTTTGACAATACAAATAGCATACATTTCAATTTTACACCAAAGTACAGAGTGCAAACTTAATGGAAACACTTTAGGTTAACTTCCCACATGGTTATGAGTAGTTTGAAAGTTGTTTCATGGCTCTGGTCATCAAGGCAAAAAAGTTGCTGCCTCAGTGCATAGAGTGCTCTGACATTAAAGTAGTATACATTTCAATTTTACGCCAAAGTGCTTACTGCAAACCTGATGGAAACATTTTAAGTTTACTTCCCACTTGTTTCGAAGTTGTTTGAAAGTGATTTCATTTCTCTGCACATCAAGACAAAAAAGATGTTTTCTCTGTGCATACAATGCTTTGACAATACAAATAGTATACATTTCAATTTTACACCAAAGTACTTAAAGCAAACCTAATGGAAACACCTTAGGTTAACTTTCCACATGATTATCAGTAGTTTGAAAGTTGTTTCATGGCTCTGGTCATCAGGACAAAAAAGTTGCTATCTCAGTGCATACAATGCTCTGACATTAAAGTAGTTTACATTTCAATTTTACACCAAAGCACTTACTGCAAACCTGTTGGAAACATTTTCAGTTTACTTCCCACTTGTTTCTGAGTTGTTTGAAAGTTGTTTCCTTCCTCTGCACATCAAGACAAAAAAGATGTTTTCTCAGTGCATGCAATTCTTTGACAATACAAATAGTATACATTTCAATTTTACACCAAAGTGCTTAAAGGAAGCCTAATGGAAACACCTTAAGTTAACTTTCCACATGATTATGAATAGTTTGAAAGTTGTTTCATGGCTCTGGTTATCAAGACAAAAAAGTTGCTATCTCAGTGAATACAATGCTCTGACATTAAAGTAGTATACATTTCAATTTTCCACCAAAGTGCAGAGTGCAAAACAGATGGAAACATTTTAAGTTTACTTCCCACTTGTTTCTGAGTTGTTTGAAAGTTGTTTCCTTCCTCTCCTCATCAAGACAAAAAGGATGTTTTCTCAGTGCATGCAATGCTTTGACAATACAAATAGTATACATTGCAATTTTACACCAAAAACTACTTAAAGTAAACCTAATGGAAACATCTTAAGTTAACTTTCCACATGATTATGAGTAGTTTGAAAGATGTTTCATGGCTCTGGTCATCAAGACAAAAAAGTTGCTATCTCAGTGCATACAGTGCTCTGACATTAAATTAGTATAAATTTCAATTTTACACCAAAGTTCTTACTGCAAACCAGTTGCAAACATATTAAGTTTACTTCCCACTTGTTTCTGAGTTGTTTGAAAGTTGTTTCATTCCTCTGCACATCAAGACAAAAAAGATGTTTTCTCAGTACATGCAATGCTTTGACAATACAAATAGTATACATTTCAATTTTACACCAAAGTACAGAGTGCAAACTTAATGGAAACACTTTAGGTTAACTTCCCACAGGTTATGAGTAGTTTGAAAGTTGTTTCATGGCTCTGGTCATCAGGACAAAAAAGTTGCTATCTTAGGTCATACAATGCTCTTAGATTTCAGTAGTACACATTTCAATTTTACACCAAACTACAGAGTGCAAACCAGTTGGAAACATATTAAGTTTACTTCCCACTTGTTTCTGAGTTGTTTGAAAGTTGTTTCCTTCCTCTGCACATCAAGACAAAAAAGATGTTTTCTCAGTGCATGCAATGCTTTGACAATACAAATAGTATACATTTCAATTTTACACCAAAGAACAGAGTGCAAACCTAATGGAAACACTTTAGGTTAACTTCCCACATGGTTATGAGTAGTTTGAAAGTTGTTTCATGGCTCTGGTCTTCAAGGCAAAAAAGTTGCTATCTCAGTTGATAAAGTGCTCTGATATCAAAGTAGCATACATTGCAATTTTACACCAAACTACTTAAAGTAAACCTAATGGAAACAGCTTAAGTTAAGTTTCCACATGATTATGAGTAGTTTGAAAGTTGTTTCATGGCTCTCGCAATCAAGACAAAAAAGTTGCTATCTCAGTGCCTACAATGCTCTGACATTAAAGTAGTTTACATTTCAATTTTACACCAAAGTACTTACTGCAAACCTGTTGGAAACATTTTCAGTTTACTTCCCACTTGTTTCTGAGTTGTTTGAAAGCTGTTTCCTTCCTCTGCACATCAAGACAAAAAAGATGTTTTCTCAGTGCATGCAATGCTTTGACAATACAAATAGTATACATTTCAATTTTACACCAAAGAACAGAGTGCAAACCTAATGGAAACACTTTAGGTTAACTTCCCACATGGTTATGAGTAGTTTGAAAGTTGTTTCATGGCTCTGGTCTTCAAGGCAAAAAAGTTGCTATCTCAGTTGATAAAGTGCTCTGATATCAAAGTAGCATACATTTCAATTTTACACCAAAGTGCTTAAAGCAAACCTAATGGAAACACCTTAAGTTAACTTACCACATGATTATGAATAGTTTGAAAGTTGTTTCATGGCTCTGGTCATCAAGACAAAAAAGTTGCTATCTCAGTGCATACAATTCTCTGACATTAAAGTAGTATACATTTCAATTTTACACCAAAGTGCAGACTGCAAACCAGAAGGAAACATTTTAAGTTCACTTCCCACTTGTTTCTGAGTTGTTTGAAAGCTGTTTCATTCCTCTGCACATCAAGACAAAAAAGATGTTTTCTCAGTGCATACAATGCTTTGACAATACAAATAGCATACATTTCAATTTTACACCAAAGTACAGAGTGCAAACTTAATGGAAACACTTTAGGTTAACTTCCCACATGGTTATGAGTAGTTTGAAAGTTGTTTCATGGCTCTGGTCATCAAGGCAAAAAAGTTGCTGCCTCAGTGCATAGAGTGCTCTGACATTAAAGTAGTATACATTTCAATTTTACGCCAAAGTGCTTACTGCAAACCTGATGGAAACATTTTAAGTTTACTTCCCACTTGTTTCGAAGTTGTTTGAAAGTGATTTCATTCCTCTGCACATCAAGACAAAAAAGATGTTTTCTCTGTGCATACAATGCTTTGACATTACAAATAGTATACATTTCAATTTTACACCAAAGTACTTAAAGCAAACCTAATGGAAACACCTTAGGTTAACTTTCCACATGATTATCAGTAGTTTGAAAGTTGTTTCATGGCTCTGGTCATCAGGACAAAAAAGTTCCTATCTCAGTGCATACAATGCTCTGACATTAAAGTAGTTTACATTTCAATTTTACACCAAAGCACTTACTGCAAACCTGTTGGAAACATTTTCAGTTTACTTCCCACTTGTTTCTGAGTTGTTTGAAAGTTGTTTCCTTCCTCTGCACATCAAGACAAAAAAGATGTTTTCTTAGTGCATGCAATTCTTTGACAATACAAATAGTATACATTTCAATTTTATACCAAAGTACAGAGTGCAAACCTAATGGAAACACTTTAGGTTAACTTCCCACATGGTTATGAGTAGTTTGAAAGTTGTTTCATGGCTCTGATCATCAAGGCAAAAAAGTTGCTATCTCAGTTGATAAAGTGCTCTGACATCAAAGTAGCATACATTTCAATTTTACACCAAAGTGCTTAAAGGAAGCCTAATGGAAACACCTTAAGTTAACTTTCCACATGATTATGAATAGTTTGAAAGTTGTTTCATGGCTCTGGTTATCAAGACAAAAAAGTTGCTATCTCAGTGAATACAATGCTCTGACATTAAAGTAGTATACATTTCAATTTTCCACCAAAGTGCAGAGTGCAAAACAGATGGAAACATTTTAAGTTTACTTCCCACTTCTTTCTGAGTTGTTCGAAAGTTGTTTCATTCCTCTGCACATCAAGACAAAAAGGATGTTTTCTCAGTGCATGCAATGCTTTGACAATACAAATAGTATACATTTCAATTTTACACCAAAGAACAGAGTGCAAACCTAATGGAAACACTTTAGGTTAACTTCCCACATGGTTATGAGTAGTTTGAAAGTTGTTTCATGGCTCTGGTCTTCAAGGCAAAAAAGTTGCTATCTCAGTTGATAAAGTGCTCTGATATCAAAGTAGCATACATTTCAATTTTACACCAAAGTGCTTAAAGCAAACCTAATGGAAACACCTTAAGTTAACTTACCACATGATTATGAATAGTTTGAAAGTTGTTTCATGGCTCTGGTCATCAAGACAAAAAAGTTGCTATCTCAGTGCATACAATTCTCTGACATTAAAGTAGTATACATTTCAATTTTACACCAAAGTGCAGACTGCAAACCAGAAGGAAACATTTTAAGTTCACTTCCCACTTGTTTCTGAGTTGTTTGAAAGCTGTTTCATTCCTCTGCACATCAAGACAAAAAAGATGTTTTCTCAGTGCATACAATGCTTTGACAATACAAATAGCATACATTTCAATTTTACACCAAAGTACAGAGTGCAAACTTAATGGAAACACTTTAGGTTAACTTCCCACATGGTTATGAGTAGTTTGAAAGTTGTTTCATGGCTCTGGTTATCAAGACAAAAAAGGTGCTATCTCAGTGAATACAATGCTCTGACATTAAAGTAGTATACATTTCAATTTTCCACCAAAGTGCAGAGTGCAAAACAGATGGAAACATTTTAAGTTTACTTCCCACTTCTTTCTGAGTTGTTTGAAAGTTGTTTCATTCCTCTGCACATCAAGACAAAAAGGATGTTTTCTCAGTGCATGCAATGCTTTGACAATACAAATAGTATACATTGCAATTTTACACCAAAAACTACTTAAAGTAAACCTAATGGAAACATCTTAAGTTAACTTTCCACATGATTATGAGTAGTTTGAAAGTTGTTTCATGGCTCTGGTCATCAAGACAAAAAAGTTGCAATCTCAGTGCATACAGTGCTCTGACATTAAATTAGTATAAATTTCAATTTTACACCAAAGTTCTTACTGCAAACCAGTTGCAAACATATTAAGTTTACTTCCCACTTGTTTCTGAGTTGTTTGAAAGTTGTTTCATTCCTCTGCACATCAAGACAAAAAAGATGTTTTCTCAGTACATGCAATGCTTTGACAATACAAATAGTATACATTTCAATTTTACACCAAAGTACAGAGTGCAAACTTAATGGAAACACTTTAGGTTAACTTCCCACAGGTTATGAGTAGTTTGAAAGTTGTTTCATGGCTCTGGTCATCAGGACAAAGAAGTTGCTATCTTAGGTCATACAATGCTCTTAGATTTCAGTAGTACACATTTCAAATTTACACCAAACTACAGAGTGCAAACCAGTTGGAAACATATTAAGTTTACTTCCCACTTGTTTCTGAGTTGTTTGAAAGTTGTTTCATTCCTCTGCACATCAAGACAAAAAAGATGTTTTCTCAGTGCATGCAAAGCTTTGACAATACAAATAGTATACATTGCAATTTTACACCAAAGCACTTAAAGCAAACCTAATGGAAACACCTTAGGTTAACTTTCCACATGATTATCAGTAGTTTGTAAGTTGTTTCATGGCTCTGGTAATCAGGACAAAAAAGTTGCTATCTCAGGTCATACAATGCTCTTAGATTTCAGTAGTATACATTTCAATTTTACACCAAAGTGCAGAGTGCAAACCAGTTGGAAACATATTAAGTTTACTTCCCACTTGTTTCTGAGTTGTTTGAAAGTTGTTTCATTCCTCTGCACATCAAGACAAAAAAGATGTTTTCTCAGTGCATGCAATGCTTTGACAATACAAATACTATACATTGCAATTTTACACCAAACTACTTAAAGTAAACCTAATGGAAACAGCTTAAGTTAAGTTTCCACATGATTATGAGTAGTTTGAAAGTTGTTTCATGGCTCTGGTCATCAAGACAAAAAAGTTGCTATCTCAGTGCCTACAATGCTCTGACATTAAAGTAGTTTACATTTCAATTTTACACCAAAGTACTTACTGCAAACCTGTTGGAAACATTTTCAGTTTACTTCCCACTTGTTTCTGAGTTGTTTGAAAGTTGTTTCCTTCCTCTGCACATCAAGACAAAAAAGATGTTTTCTCAGTGCATGCAATGCTTTGACAATACAAATAGTATACATTTCAATTTTACACCAAAGAACAGAGTGCAAACCTAATGGAAACACTTTAGGTTAACTTCCCACATGGTTATGAGTAGTTTGAAAGTTGTTTCATGGCTCTGGTCTTCAAGGCAAAAAAGTTGCTATCTCAGTTGATAAAGTGCTCTGATATCAAAGTAGCATACATTGCAATTTTACACCAAACTACTTAAAGTAAACCTAATGGAAACAGCTTAAGTTAAGTTTCCACATGATTATGAGTAGTTTGAAAGTTGTTTCATGGCTCTCGTCATCAAGACAAAAAAGTTGCTATCTCAGTGCCTACAATGCTCTGACATTAAAGTAGTTTACATTTCAATTTTACACCAAAGTACTTACTGCAAACCTGTTGGAAACATTTTCAGTTTACTTCCCACTTGTTTCTGAGTTGTTTGAAAGTTGTTTCCTTCCTCTGCACATCAAGACAAAAAAGATGTTTTCTCAGTGCATGCAATGCTTTGACAATACAAATAGTATACATTTCAATTTTACACCAAAGAACAGAGTGCAAACCTAATGGAAACACTTTAGGTTAACTTCCCACATGGTTATGAGTAGTTTGAAAGTTGTTTCATGGCTCTGGTCTTCAAGGCAAAAAAGTTGCTATCTCAGTTGATAAAGTGCTCTGATATCAAAGTAGCATACATTGCAATTTTACACCAAACTACTTAAAGTAAACCTAATGGAAACAGCTTAAGTTAAGTTTCCACATGATTATGAGTAGTTTGAAAGTTGTTTCATGGCTCTCGTCATCAAGACAAAAAAGTTGCTATCTCAGTGCCTACAATGCTCTGACATTAAAGTAGTTTACATTTCAATTTTACACCAAAGTACTTACTGCAAACCTGTTGGAAACATTTTCAGTTTACTTCCCACTTGTTTCTGAGTTGTTTGAAAGTTGTTTCCTTCCTCTGCACATCAAGACAAAAAAGATGTTTTCTCAGTGCATGCAATGCTTTGACAATACAAATAGTATACATTTCAATTTTACACCAAAGAACAGAGTGCAAACCTAATGGAAACACTTTAGGTTAACTTCCCACATGGTTATGAGTAGTTTGAAAGTTGTTTCATGGCTCTGGTCTTCAAGGCAAAAAAGTTGCTATCTCAGTTGATAAAGTGCTCTGATATCAAAGTAGCATACATTTCAATTTTACACCAAAGTGCTTAAAGCAAACCTAATGGAAACACCTTAAGTTAACTTACCACATGATTATGAATAGTTTGAAAGTTGTTTCATGGCTCTGGTCATCAAGACAAAAAAGTTGCTATCTCAGTGCATACAATTCTCTGACATTAAAGTAGTATACATTTCAATTTTACACCAAAGTGCAGACTGCAAACCAGAAGGAAACATTTTAAGTTCACTTCCCACTTGTTTCTGAGTTGTTTGAAAGCTGTTTCATTCCTCTGCACATCAAGACAAAAAAGATGTTTTCTCAGTGCATACAATGCTTTGACAATACAAATAGCATACATTTCAATTTTACACCAAAGTACAGAGTGCAAACTTAATGGAAACACTTTAGGTTAACTTCCCACATGGTTATGAGTAGTTTGAAAGTTGTTTCATGGCTCTGGTCATCAAGGCAAAAAAGTTGCTGCCTCAGTGCATAGAGTGCTCTGACATTAAAGTAGTATACATTTCAATTTTACGCCAAAGTGCTTACTGCAAACCTGATGGAAACATTTTAAGTTTACTTCCCACTTGTTTCGAAGTTGTTTGAAAGTGATTTCATTTCTCTGCACATCAAGACAAAAAAGATGTTTTCTCTGTGCATACAATGCTTTGACAATACAAATAGTATACATTTCAATTTTACACCAAAGTACTTAAAGCAAACCTAATGGAAACACCTTAGGTTAACTTTCCACATGATTATCAGTAGTTTGAAAGTTGTTTCATGGCTCTGGTCATCAGGACAAAAAAGTTGCTATCTCAGTGCATACAATGCTCTGACATTAAAGTAGTTTACATTTCAATTTTACACCAAAGCACTTACTGCAAACCTGTTGGAAACATTTTCAGTTTACTTCCCACTTGTTTCTGAGTTGTTTGAAAGTTGTTTCCTTCCTCTGCACATCAAGACAAAAAAGATGTTTTCTCAGTGCATGCAATTCTTTGACAATACAAATAGTATACATTTCAATTTTACACCAAAGTGCTTAAAGGAAGCCTAATGGAAACACCTTAAGTTAACTTTCCACATGATTATGAATAGTTTGAAAGTTGTTTCATGGCTCTGGTTATCAAGACAAAAAAGTTGCTATCTCAGTGAATACAATGCTCTGACATTAAAGTAGTATACATTTCAATTTTCCACCAAAGTGCAGAGTGCAAAACAGATGGAAACATTTTAAGTTTACTTCCCACTTGTTTCTGAGTTGTTTGAAAGTTGTTTCCTTCCTCTCCTCATCAAGACAAAAAGGATGTTTTCTCAGTGCATGCAATGCTTTGACAATACAAATAGTATACATTGCAATTTTACACCAAAAACTACTTAAAGTAAACCTAATGGAAACATCTTAAGTTAACTTTCCACATGATTATGAGTAGTTTGAAAGATGTTTCATGGCTCTGGTCATCAAGACAAAAAAGTTGCAATCTCAGTGCATACAGTGCTCTGACATTAAATTAGTATAAATTTCAATTTTACACCAAAGTTCTTACTGCAAACCAGTTGCAAACATATTAAGTTTACTTCCCACTTGTTTCTGAGTTGTTTGAAAGTTGTTTCATTCCTCTGCACATCAAGACAAAAAAGATGTTTTCTCAGTACATGCAATGCTTTGACAATACAAATAGTATACATTTCAATTTTACACCAAAGTACAGAGTGCAAACTTAATGGAAACACTTTAGGTTAACTTCCCACAGGTTATGAGTAGTTTGAAAGTTGTTTCATGGCTCTGGTCATCAGGACAAAAAAGTTGCTATCTTAGGTCATACAATGCTCTTAGATTTCAGTAGTACACATTTCAATTTTACACCAAACTACAGAGTGCAAACCAGTTGGAAACATATTAAGTTTACTTCCCACTTGTTTCTGAGTTGTTTGAAAGTTGTTTCCTTCCTCTGCACATCAAGACAAAAAAGATGTTTTCTCAGTGCATGCAATGCTTTGACAATACAAATAGTATACATTTCAATTTTACACCAAAGAACAGAGTGCAAACCTAATGGAAACACTTTAGGTTAACTTCCCACATGGTTATGAGTAGTTTGAAAGTTGTTTCATGGCTCTGGTCTTCAAGGCAAAAAAGTTGCTATCTCAGTTGATAAAGTGCTCTGATATCAAAGTAGCATACATTGCAATTTTACACCAAACTACTTAAAGTAAACCTAATGGAAACAGCTTAAGTTAAGTTTCCACATGATTATGAGTAGTTTGAAAGTTGTTTCATGGCTCTCGCAATCAAGACAAAAAAGTTGCTATCTCAGTGCCTACAATGCTCTGACATTAAAGTAGTTTACATTTCAATTTTACACCAAAGTACTTACTGCAAACCTGTTGGAAACATTTTCAGTTTACTTCCCACTTGTTTCTGAGTTGTTTGAAAGCTGTTTCCTTCCTCTGCACATCAAGACAAAAAAGATGTTTTCTCAGTGCATGCAATGCTTTGACAATACAAATAGTATACATTTCAATTTTACACCAAAGAACAGAGTGCAAACCTAATGGAAACACTTTAGGTTAACTTCCCACATGGTTATGAGTAGTTTGAAAGTTGTTTCATGGCTCTGGTCTTCAAGGCAAAAAAGTTGCTATCTCAGTTGATAAAGTGCTCTGATATCAAAGTAGCATACATTTCAATTTTACACCAAAGTGCTTAAAGCAAACCTAATGGAAACACCTTAAGTTAACTTACCACATGATTATGAATAGTTTGAAAGTTGTTTCATGGCTCTGGTCATCAAGACAAAAAAGTTGCTATCTCAGTGCATACAATTCTCTGACATTAAAGTAGTATACATTTCAATTTTACACCAAAGTGCAGACTGCAAACCAGAAGGAAACATTTTAAGTTCACTTCCCACTTGTTTCTGAGTTGTTTGAAAGCTGTTTCATTCCTCTGCACATCAAGACAAAAAAGATGTTTTCTCAGTGCATACAATGCTTTGACAATACAAATAGCATACATTTCAATTTTACACCAAAGTACAGAGTGCAAACTTAATGGAAACACTTTAGGTTAACTTCCCACATGGTTATGAGTAGTTTGAAAGTTGTTTCATGGCTCTGGTCATCAAGGCAAAAAAGTTGCTGCCTCAGTGCATAGAGTGCTCTGACATTAAAGTAGTATACATTTCAATTTTACGCCAAAGTGCTTACTGCAAACCTGATGGAAACATTTTAAGTTTACTTCCCACTTGTTTCGAAGTTGTTTGAAAGTGATTTCATTCCTCTGCACATCAAGACAAAAAAGATGTTTTCTCTGTGCATACAATGCTTTGACATTACAAATAGTATACATTTCAATTTTACACCAAAGTACTTAAAGCAAACCTAATGGAAACACCTTAGGTTAACTTTCCACATGATTATCAGTAGTTTGAAAGTTGTTTCATGGCTCTGGTCATCAGGACAAAAAAGTTCCTATCTCAGTGCATACAATGCTCTGACATTAAAGTAGTTTACATTTCAATTTTACACCAAAGCACTTACTGCAAACCTGTTGGAAACATTTTCAGTTTACTTCCCACTTGTTTCTGAGTTGTTTGAAAGTTGTTTCCTTCCTCTGCACATCAAGACAAAAAAGATGTTTTCTTAGTGCATGCAATTCTTTGACAATACAAATAGTATACATTTCAATTTTATACCAAAGTACAGAGTGCAAACCTAATGGAAACACTTTAGGTTAACTTCCCACATGGTTATGAGTAGTTTGAAAGTTGTTTCATGGCTCTGATCATCAAGGCAAAAAAGTTGCTATCTCAGTTGATAAAGTGCTCTGACATCAAAGTAGCATACATTTCAATTTTACACCAAAGTGCTTAAAGGAAGCCTAATGGAAACACCTTAAGTTAACTTTCCACATGATTATGAATAGTTTGAAAGTTGTTTCATGGCTCTGGTTATCAAGACAAAAAAGTTGCTATCTCAGTGAATACAATGCTCTGACATTAAAGTAGTATACATTTCAATTTTCCACCAAAGTGCAGAGTGCAAAACAGATGGAAACATTTTAAGTTTACTTCCCACTTCTTTCTGAGTTGTTCGAAAGTTGTTTCATTCCTCTGCACATCAAGACAAAAAGGATGTTTTCTCAGTGCATGCAATGCTTTGACAATACAAATAGTATACATTTCAATTTTACACCAAAGAACAGAGTGCAAACCTAATGGAAACACTTTAGGTTAACTTCCCACATGGTTATGAGTAGTTTGAAAGTTGTTTCATGGCTCTGGTCTTCAAGGCAAAAAAGTTGCTATCTCAGTTGATAAAGTGCTCTGATATCAAAGTAGCATACATTTCAATTTTACACCAAAGTGCTTAAAGCAAACCTAATGGAAACACCTTAAGTTAACTTACCACATGATTATGAATAGTTTGAAAGTTGTTTCATGGCTCTGGTCATCAAGACAAAAAAGTTGCTATCTCAGTGCATACAATTCTCTGACATTAAAGTAGTATACATTTCAATTTTACACCAAAGTGCAGACTGCAAACCAGAAGGAAACATTTTAAGTTCACTTCCCACTTGTTTCTGAGTTGTTTGAAAGCTGTTTCATTCCTCTGCACATCAAGACAAAAAAGATGTTTTCTCAGTGCATACAATGCTTTGACAATACAAATAGCATACATTTCAATTTTACACCAAAGTACAGAGTGCAAACTTAATGGAAACACTTTAGGTTAACTTCCCACATGGTTATGAGTAGTTTGAAAGTTGTTTCATGGCTCTGGTTATCAAGACAAAAAAGGTGCTATCTCAGTGAATACAATGCTCTGACATTAAAGTAGTATACATTTCAATTTTCCACCAAAGTGCAGAGTGCAAAACAGATGGAAACATTTTAAGTTTACTTCCCACTTCTTTCTGAGTTGTTTGAAAGTTGTTTCATTCCTCTGCACATCAAGACAAAAAGGATGTTTTCTCAGTGCATGCAATGCTTTGACAATACAAATAGTATACATTGCAATTTTACACCAAAAACTACTTAAAGTAAACCTAATGGAAACATCTTAAGTTAACTTTCCACATGATTATGAGTAGTTTGAAAGTTGTTTCATGGCTCTGGTCATCAAGACAAAAAAGTTGCAATCTCAGTGCATACAGTGCTCTGACATTAAATTAGTATAAATTTCAATTTTACACCAAAGTTCTTACTGCAAACCAGTTGCAAACATATTAAGTTTACTTCCCACTTGTTTCTGAGTTGTTTGAAAGTTGTTTCATTCCTCTGCACATCAAGACAAAAAAGATGTTTTCTCAGTACATGCAATGCTTTGACAATACAAATAGTATACATTTCAATTTTACACCAAAGTACAGAGTGCAAACTTAATGGAAACACTTTAGGTTAACTTCCCACAGGTTATGAGTAGTTTGAAAGTTGTTTCATGGCTCTGGTCATCAGGACAAAGAAGTTGCTATCTTAGGTCATACAATGCTCTTAGATTTCAGTAGTACACATTTCAAATTTACACCAAACTACAGAGTGCAAACCAGTTGGAAACATATTAAGTTTACTTCCCACTTGTTTCTGAGTTGTTTGAAAGTTGTTTCATTCCTCTGCACATCAAGACAAAAAAGATGTTTTCTCAGTGCATGCAATGCTTTGACAATACAAATACTATACATTGCAATTTTACACCAAACTACTTAAAGTAAACCTAATGGAAACAGCTTAAGTTAAGTTTCCACATGATTATGAGTAGTTTGAAAGTTGTTTCATGGCTCTGGTCATCAAGACAAAAAAGTTGCTATCTCAGTGCCTACAATGCTCTGACATTAAAGTAGTTTACATTTCAATTTTACACCAAAGTACTTACTGCAAACCTGTTGGAAACATTTTCAGTTTACTTCCCACTTGTTTCTGAGTTGTTTGAAAGTTGTTTCCTTCCTCTGCACATCAAGACAAAAAAGATGTTTTCTCAGTGCATGCAATGCTTTGACAATACAAATAGTATACATTTCAATTTTACACCAAAGAACAGAGTGCAAACCTAATGGAAACACTTTAGGTTAACTTCCCACATGGTTATGAGTAGTTTGAAAGTTGTTTCATGGCTCTGGTCTTCAAGGCAAAAAAGTTGCTATCTCAGTTGATAAAGTGCTCTGATATCAAAGTAGCATACATTGCAATTTTACACCAAACTACTTAAAGTAAACCTAATGGAAACAGCTTAAGTTAAGTTTCCACATGATTATGAGTAGTTTGAAAGTTGTTTCATGGCTCTCGTCATCAAGACAAAAAAGTTGCTATCTCAGTGCCTACAATGCTCTGACATTAAAGTAGTTTACATTTCAATTTTACACCAAAGTACTTACTGCAAACCTGTTGGAAACATTTTCAGTTTACTTCCCACTTGTTTCTGAGTTGTTTGAAAGTTGTTTCCTTCCTCTGCACATCAAGACAAAAAAGATGTTTTCTCAGTGCATGCAATGCTTTGACAATACAAATAGTATACATTTCAATTTTACACCAAAGAACAGAGTGCAAACCTAATGGAAACACTTTAGGTTAACTTCCCACATGGTTATGAGTAGTTTGAAAGTTGTTTCATGGCTCTGGTCTTCAAGGCAAAAAAGTTGCTATCTCAGTTGATAAAGTGCTCTGATATCAAAGTAGCATACATTTCAATTTTACACCAAAGTGCTTAAAGCAAACCTAATGGAAACACCTTAAGTTAACTTACCACATGATTATGAATAGTTTGAAAGTTGTTTCATGGCTCTGGTCATCAAGACAAAAAAGTTGCTATCTCAGTGCATACAATTCTCTGACATTAAAGTAGTATACATTTCAATTTTACACCAAAGTGCAGACTGCAAACCAGAAGGAAACATTTTAAGTTCACTTCCCACTTGTTTCTGAGTTGTTTGAAAGCTGTTTCATTCCTCTGCACATCAAGACAAAAAAGATGTTTTCTCAGTGCATACAATGCTTTGACAATACAAATAGCATACATTTCAATTTTACACCAAAGTACAGAGTGCAAACTTAATGGAAACACTTTAGGTTAACTTCCCACATGGTTATGAGTAGTTTGAAAGTTGTTTCATGGCTCTGGTCATCAAGGCAAAAAAGTTGCTGCCTCAGTGCATAGAGTGCTCTGACATTAAAGTAGTATACATTTCAATTTTACGCCAAAGTGCTTACTGCAAACCTGATGGAAACATTTTAAGTTTACTTCCCACTTGTTTCGAAGTTGTTTGAAAGTGATTTCATTCCTCTGCACATCAAGACAAAAAAGATGTTTTCTCTGTGCATACAATGCTTTGACAATACAAATAGTATACATTTCAATTTTACACCAAAGTACTTAAAGCAAACCTAATGGAAACACCTTAGGTTAACTTTCCACATGATTATCAGTAGTTTGAAAGTTGTTTCATGGCTCTGGTCATCAGGACAAAATAGTTGCTATCTCAGTGCATACAATTCTCTGACATTAAAGTAGTATACATTTCAATTTTACACCAAAGTGCAGACTGCAAACCAGAAGGAAACATTTTAAGTTCACTTCCCACTTGTTTCTGAGTTGTTTGAAAGCTGTTTCATTCCTCTGCACATCAAGACAAAAAAGATGTTTTCTCAGTGCATACAATGCTTTGACAATACAAATAGCATACATTTCAATTTTACACCAAAGTACAGAGTGCAAACTTAATGGAAACACTTTAGGTTAACTTCCCACATGGTTATGAGTAGTTTGAAAGTTGTTTCATGGCTCTGGTTATCAAGACAAAAAAGGTGCTATCTCAGTGAATACAATGCTCTGACATTAAAGTAGTATACATTTCAATTTTCCACCAAAGTGCAGAGTGCAAAACAGATGGAAACATTTTAAGTTTACTTCCCACTTCTTTCTGAGTTGTTTGAAAGTTGTTTCATTCCTCTGCACATCAAGACAAAAAGGATGTTTTCTCAGTGCATGCAATGCTTTGACAATACAAATAGTATACATTGCAATTTTACACCAAAAACTACTTAAAGTAAACCTAATGGAAACATCTTAAGTTAACTTTCCACATGATTATGAGTAGTTTGAAAGTTGTTTCATGGCTCTGGTCATCAAGACAAAAAAGTTGCAATCTCAGTGCATACAGTGCTCTGACATTAAATTAGTATAAATTTCAATTTTACACCAAAGTTCTTACTGCAAACCAGTTGCAAACATATTAAGTTTACTTCCCACTTGTTTCTGAGTTGTTTGAAAGTTGTTTCATTCCTCTGCACATCAAGACAAAAAAGATGTTTTCTCAGTACATGCAATGCTTTGACAATACAAATAGTATACATTTCAATTTTACACCAAAGTACAGAGTGCAAACTTAATGGAAACACTTTAGGTTAACTTCCCACAGGTTATGAGTAGTTTGAAAGTTGTTTCATGGCTCTGGTCATCAGGACAAAGAAGTTGCTATCTTAGGTCATACAATGCTCTTAGATTTCAGTAGTACACATTTCAAATTTACACCAAACTACAGAGTGCAAACCAGTTGGAAACATATTAAGTTTACTTCCCACTTGTTTCTGAGTTGTTTGAAAGTTGTTTCATTCCTCTGCACATCAAGACAAAAAAGATGTTTTCTCAGTGCATGCAAAGCTTTGACAATACAAATAGTATACATTGCAATTTTACACCAAAGCACTTAAAGCAAACCTAATGGAAACACCTTAGGTTAACTTTCCACATGATTATCAGTAGTTTGTAAGTTGTTTCATGGCTCTGGTAATCAGGACAAAAAAGTTGCTATCTCAGGTCATACAATGCTCTTAGATTTCAGTAGTATACATTTCAATTTTACACCAAAGTGCAGAGTGCAAACCAGTTGGAAACATATTAAGTTTACTTCCCACTTGTTTCTGAGTTGTTTGAAAGTTGTTTCATTCCTCTGCACATCAAGACAAAAAAGATGTTTTCTCAGTGCATGCAATGCTTTGACAATACAAATACTATACATTGCAATTTTACACCAAACTACTTAAAGTAAACCTAATGGAAACAGCTTAAGTTAAGTTTCCACATGATTATGAGTAGTTTGAAAGTTGTTTCATGGCTCTGGTCATCAAGACAAAAAAGTTGCTATCTCAGTGCCTACAATGCTCTGACATTAAAGTAGTTTACATTTCAATTTTACACCAAAGTACTTACTGCAAACCTGTTGGAAACATTTTCAGTTTACTTCCCACTTGTTTCTGAGTTGTTTGAAAGTTGTTTCCTTCCTCTGCACATCAAGACAAAAAAGATGTTTTCTCAGTGCATGCAATGCTTTGACAATACAAATAGTATACATTTCAATTTTACACCAAAGAACAGAGTGCAAACCTAATGGAAACACTTTAGGTTAACTTCCCACATGGTTATGAGTAGTTTGAAAGTTGTTTCATGGCTCTGGTCTTCAAGGCAAAAAAGTTGCTATCTCAGTTGATAAAGTGCTCTGATATCAAAGTAGCATACATTGCAATTTTACACCAAACTACTTAAAGTAAACCTAATGGAAACAGCTTAAGTTAAGTTTCCACATGATTATGAGTAGTTTGAAAGTTGTTTCATGGCTCTCGTCATCAAGACAAAAAAGTTGCTATCTCAGTGCCTACAATGCTCTGACATTAAAGTAGTTTACATTTCAATTTTACACCAAAGTACTTACTGCAAACCTGTTGGAAACATTTTCAGTTTACTTCCCACTTGTTTCTGAGTTGTTTGAAAGTTGTTTCCTTCCTCTGCACATCAAGACAAAAAAGATGTTTTCTCAGTGCATGCAATGCTTTGACAATACAAATAGTATACATTTCAATTTTACACCAAAGAACAGAGTGCAAACCTAATGGAAACACTTTAGGTTAACTTCCCACATGGTTATGAGTAGTTTGAAAGTTGTTTCATGGCTCTGGTCTTCAAGGCAAAAAAGTTGCTATCTCAGTTGATAAAGTGCTCTGATATCAAAGTAGCATACATTTCAATTTTACACCAAAGTGCTTAAAGCAAACCTAATGGAAACACCTTAAGTTAACTTACCACATGATTATGAATAGTTTGAAAGTTGTTTCATGGCTCTGGTCATCAAGACAAAAAAGTTGCTATCTCAGTGCATACAATTCTCTGACATTAAAGTAGTATACATTTCAATTTTACACCAAAGTGCAGACTGCAAACCAGAAGGAAACATTTTAAGTTCACTTCCCACTTGTTTCTGAGTTGTTTGAAAGCTGTTTCATTCCTCTGCACATCAAGACAAAAAAGATGTTTTCTCAGTGCATACAATGCTTTGACAATACAAATAGCATACATTTCAATTTTACACCAAAGTACAGAGTGCAAACTTAATGGAAACACTTTAGGTTAACTTCCCACATGGTTATGAGTAGTTTGAAAGTTGTTTCATGGCTCTGGTCATCAAGGCAAAAAAGTTGCTGCCTCAGTGCATAGAGTGCTCTGACATTAAAGTAGTATACATTTCAATTTTACGCCAAAGTGCTTACTGCAAACCTGATGGAAACATTTTAAGTTTACTTCCCACTTGTTTCGAAGTTGTTTGAAAGTGATTTCATTCCTCTGCACATCAAGACAAAAAAGATGTTTTCTCTGTGCATACAATGCTTTGACAATACAAATAGTATACATTTCAATTTTACACCAAAGTACTTAAAGCAAACCTAATGGAAACACCTTAGGTTAACTTTCCACATGATTATCAGTAGTTTGAAAGTTGTTTCATGGCTCTGGTCATCAGGACAAAATAGTTGCTATCTCAGTGCATACAATGCTCTGACATTAAAGTAGTTTACATTTCAATTTTACACCAAAGCACGTACTGCAAACCTGTTGGAAACATTTTCAGTTTACTTCCCACTTGTTTCTGAGTTGTTTGAAAGTTGTTTCCTTCCTCTGCACATCAAGACAAAAAAGATGTTTTCTCAGTGCATGCAATTCTTTGACAATACAAATAGTATACATTTCAATTTTATACCAAAGTACAGAGTGCAAACCTAATGGAAACACTTTAGGTTAACTTCCCACATGGTTATGAGTAGTTTGAAAGTTGTTTCATGGCTCTGGTCATCAAGGCAAAAAAGCTGCTATCTCAGTTGATAAAGTGCTCTGACATCAAAGTAGCATACATTTCAATTTTACACCAAAGTGCTTAAAGGAAGCCTAATGGAAACACCTTAAGTTAACTTTCCACATGATTATGAATAGTTTGAAAGTTGTTTCATGGCTCTGGTTATCAAGACAAAAAAGTTGCTATCTCAGTGAATACAATGCTCTGACATTAAAGTAGTATACATTTCAATTTTCCACCAAAGTGCAGAGTGCAAAACAGATGGAAACATTTTAAGTTTACTTCCCACTTCTTTCTGAGTTGTTTGAAAGTTGTTTCATTCCTCTGCACATCAAGACAAAAAGGATGTTTTCTCAGTGCATGCAATGCTTTGACAATACAAATAGTATACATTGCAATTTTACACCAAAAACTACTTAAAGTAAACCTAATGGAAACATCTTAAGTTAACTTTCCACATGATTATGAGTAGTTTGAAAGTTGTTTCATGGCTCTGGTCATCAAGACAAAAAAGTTGCAATCTCAGTGCATACAGTGCTCTGACATTAAATTAGTATAAATTTCAATTTTACACCAAAGTTCTTACTGCAAACCAGTTGCAAACATATTAAGTTTACTTCCCACTTGTTTCTGAGTTGTTTGAAAGTTGTTTCATTCCTCTGCACATCAAGACAAAAAAGATGT
>NW_027277607.1:0-26467 GCF_030028105.1 Mobula birostris
AGTGTGGGAACGGGAGATGGTATGGTCAGTGTGGGTAGGGGAGAGGGAGCATGCAGTGTGGGTACGTAGAGGGAACGGTCACTGTGGGTATGGGAGAGGGAGTGCTCACTGTGGGTATGGAGAGAGATCTGTCAGTGTGGTTATGGGAGAGGGACCGGTCAGTGTGGGTAAGGAGAGGGAACGGTCAGTATGCGTATGGGAGAGGGCACGGTCAGTGTGGGTAAGAAGAGGGAACGCTCAGTGTGGGTACGGGACAGGGAACGGTCAGTGTGTGTAACGGAGAGGGAACGGTCAGTGTGTCTACGGGAGAGGAAGCGGTCAGTGAGGGTACGGGAGACGGAACGGTCAGTTTCGATACGGGAGAGGGAGTGGTCAGTGTGGTTACGGGAGAGGGAACGTTCAGTTTAGGTAGGGGAGAGGTAGCGGTCAGTGTGGGTACGGGAGAGGGAGCGGTCAGTGAGGGTACGGGAGACGGAACGGTCAGTGTGGGTACTGGAGAGGAAGCGGTCACTGTGGGTAAGGAGAGGGAACGTTCAGTGTGGGTAGGGGAGAGGGAACGGTCAGTGTGGATACGGGAGAGGGAGCGATCATTGTGGGTATGGGAGAGGGAACGGTCAGTGTGGGTACGGGGCAGGGAGCGGTCAGTGTGCGTAGGGGAGAGGGAGCGGTCAGTGTGGGTACGGGAGATGGTATGGTCAGTGTGGGTAGGGGAGAGGGAGCATTCAGTGTGGGTACGGAGAGGGATCGGTCACTGTGGGTATGGGAGAGGCAGCGGTCACTGTGGGTAAGGAGAGAGAACTGTCAGTGTGGGTATGGAAGAAGGAACGGTCAGTGTGGGTAAGGAGAGGGAACGGGAGAGGGATTGGTCAGTGTGGGTAGGGGAGAGGGACCGGTCAGTGTGAGTACAGGAGTGTGAGCGGTCAGTGTGGGTAGGGAAGAGGGAGCGGTCAGTGTGGGTACGGGAAAGGGAACGGTCAGTGTGGATACGAGTGAGGGAGCGTTCAGTGTGGGTACGGGAGAGGGAACGGTCAGTGTGCGAAGGGGAGAGGGAGCGGTCAGTGTGGGTATGGGAGAGGGAACAGTCAGTGTGGGTAAGGGAGAGGGAACGGTCAGTGTGATTAAGGAGTGGGAATGGGAGAGGGAGTGGTCAGTGTGGGTATGGGAGAGGGAGCGGTCAGTGTGGGTAGGGCAGAGGGAGCGGTCAGTGTGGGTTGGGGAGATGGAGCGGAAGAGTGGGTAGGGGAGAGGAAACGGTCAGTGTGGGTAGGGGAGAGGGAGCAGTCAATGTGGGTACGGGTGAGGGAGCAGTTAGTGTGGGTAGGGGAGAGGGAACGGTCAGTGTGTCTACGGGAGAGGGAGCGGTCAGAGAGGGTACGGGAGACGGAACAGTCAGTTTCGATATGGGAGAGGGAGTGGTCAGTGTGGTTACGGGAGAGGGAACGTTCAGTTTAGGTAGGGGAGAGGTAGCGGTCAGTGTGGGTACGGGAGAGGGAGCGGTCAGTGAGGGTACGGGAGACGGAACGGTCAGTGTGGGTACGGGAGAGGGAACAGTCAGTGTGTGCACGGGAGAGGGGGCGGTCAGTGAGGGTACGGGAGACGGAACGGTCAGTGTGGGTACGGGAGAGGGAGTGGTCAGTGTGGTTACGGGAGAGGGAGCTGTTAGTGTAGGTAGGTGTGAGGGAGCGGTCAGTGTGGGTACGGGAGAGGGGGTGGTCAGTGTGGGAATGGAGAGGGAACGGGAGAGGGAGTGGTCAGTGTGGATAGGGGAGAGGGAACGGTGAGCATGGGTACGGGAGAGGGAACGGTTACTGTGGATTTGAGAGAGGTAGCGGTCAGTGTGGGTACTGAAGAGGGAACGGTCAGTGTGGGTACAGGAGAGGGAACGGTCAGTGTGGGAACGGGAGAGTGAGTGGTCAGTGTGGGTACGGGAGATGGAGTGGTCAGTGTGGGTAAGGAGAGGGAACGGTCAGTGTGGGTACGTGAGAGTGAGCGGTCAGCGTGGGTAAGGAGAGGGAACGGTGAGTGTGGGTACAGGAGAGGGAACGGTCAGCGTGGGAACGGGAGAGGGAGTGGTCAGTGTGGGTACTGGAGATGGAGTGGTCAGTGTGGGTAAGGAGAGGGAACGGGCAGTGTGGGTACATGAGAGGGAGCGGTCAGCGTGGGTAATGAGAGGGAACGGTCAGTGTGGGTACGGCAGAGGGAGCGGTCAGTGTGGATAGGGGAGAGGGGGCAGTCAGTGTGGATAGGGGAGAGGGAATGGTCAGTATGGGTACGGGAGAGGAAGCAGTCAGTGTGGGTAGGGGAGAGGGAGCGATCATTGTGGGTACGGGAGAGGGAACGGTCAGTGTGGGTACGGGAGAGGGAGCGGTCAGTGTGGATACGGGAGAGGGAGTGGTCAGTGTGGGTATGGAGAGGGAACGGGAAAGGGACTGGTCAGTGTGGGTAGGGGAGAGGGAGCAGTCAGTGTTGGTACGGGAGAGGGAGCTGTCAGTGTGGGTAGGGGAGAGGGAACGGTCAGTGTGGGTACGAGAGAGGGAGTGGTCAGTGTGGGTATGGACAGGGAACGGGAGAGGGAGTGGTCAGTGTGGGTAGGGGAGAGGGAGCGGTCAGCGTGGTTACGGGAGATTGTATGGAGAGTGTGGGTACGGGAGAGGGAGCATTCAGTGTGGGTACGGAGAGGGAACGTTCACTGTGGGTACGGGAGAGGGAGCGGTCACTGTGGGTAAGAGGCGAGAACTGTCAGTGTGGGTATGGGAGAGGGAACGGTCAGTGTGGGTACGGGGGAGGGAGCGGTCAGTGTGCGTAGGGCAGAGGGAACGGTCAGTGTGGGTACAGGAGAGGGAGTGGTCACTGTAGGTAAGGAGACGGAACAGTCAGTGTGGATACGGGAGAAGGCGCGGTCAGTGTGGGCACGGGAGAGGAAGCTGTCTGTGAGGGTAGGGGAGAGGGAATGGTCGGTGCGGGTAGGGAAGAGTGAGCGGTCAGTGTGGGTAAGGGAAAGGGAACGGTCAGTGTGGATACGAGTGAGGGAGCGTTCAGTGTGGGTATGGGAGAGGGAACGGTCAGTGTGCGAAGGGGAGAGGGAGCGGTCAGTGTGCGTAGGGGAGAGGGAGCGGTCAGTGTGGGTATGGGAGAGGGAGCAGTCAGTGTGGGTAAGGGAGAGGAAACGGTCAGTGTGATTAAGGAGTGGGAATGGGAGAGGGTGTGGCCAGTGTGGGTAGGGGAGAGGGAACGGTCAGCGTGGGTACGGGAGAGGGAGCGGTCAGTGTGGGTAAGGGAGAGGGATCGGTCAGTGTGAATAAGGAGAGGGAACGGGAGAGGGAGTGGTCAGTGTGGGTATGGACAGGGAACGAGAGAGGGAGTGATCAGTGTGGGTAGGGGAGAGGGAACGGTCAGTGTGGGTACGGGAGAGGGAACGGTTAGTGTGTCTACGGGCGAGGGAGCGGTCAGTGAGGGTACGGGATACGGGAGAGGGAGCGATCAATGTGGGTATGGGAGAGGGAACGGTCAGTGTGGTACGGGAGAGGGAACGGTCAGTGTGGGTAGCGGAGAGGGAACGGTCAGTGTGTCTACGGGAGAGGGAGCGGTCAGTGAGGGTACGGGAGACGGAACGGTCAGTTTCGATACCGGAGAGGGAGTGGTCAGTGTGGTTACGGGAGAAGGAACGTTCAGTTTAGGTAGGGGAGAGGTAGCGGTCAGTGTGGATACGGGAGAGGGAGCGGTCAGTGAGGGTACGGGAGACGGAACGGTCAGTGTGGGTACGGGAGAGGGAGGGGTCAGTGTGGGTATGGGAGAGGGAACGTTCAGTGTGGGTAGGGGAGAGGGAACGGTCAGTGTGGATACGGGAGAGGGAGCGATCATTGTGGGTATGGGAGAGGGAACGGTCAGTGTGGGTACGGGGGAGGGAGCGGTCAGTGTGCGTAGGGGAGAGGGAGCGGTCAGTGTGGGTACGGGAGATGGTATGGTCAGTGTGGGCAGGGGAGAGGGAGCATTCAGTGTGGGTACGGAGAGGGATCGGTCACTGTGGGTATGGGAGAGGCAGCGGTCACTGTGGGTAAGGAGAGAGAACTGTCAGTGTGGGTATGGAAGAAGGAACGGTCAGTGTGGGTAAGGAGAGGGAACGGGAGAGGGATTGGTCAGTGTGGGTAGGGGAGAGGGAATGGTCAGTGTGGGTACGGTAGAGGGAATGGTCAGTGTGGGTACGGGAGAGGGAGCGATCATTGTGGATACAGGAGAGGGAACGATCAGTGTGGGTACGGGGGAGGGAGCGGTCAGTGTGGGTAGGGGAGAGGGGGCGGTCAGAGTGGGTAGGGGAGAGGCAATGGTCAGTGTGGGTAGGGGAGAGGGAATGGTCAGTGTGGGTAGGTGTGAGGAAGTGGTAAGTGTGGGTACGGGAGACGAAACGGTCAGTGAGGGTAGGGGAGAGGGAGCGGTCAGCGTGGGTACGGGAGAGGGAGCGGTCAGCTTGGGTACGGGAGAGGGAACGGTCAGTGTGTGTACGGGAGAGGGGGCGGTCAGTGAGGGTACGGGAGACGGAACGGTCAGTGTGGGTACGGGAGAGGGAGTGGCCAGTGTGGTTACGGGACAGGAAGCTGTTAGTGTGGGTAGGTGTGAGGGAGCGGTCAGTGTGGGTACGGGAGAGGGAGTGGTCAGTGTGGGAATGGAGAGGGAACGGGAGAGGGAGTGGTCAGTGTGGGTAGGGGAGAGGGAGCAGTCAGTGTGGTTACGGGAGAGGGAGCGGTCAGTATTCGTATGGAGAGGGAACGGGAGAGGAAGTGGTCAGTGTGGGTAGGGGAGAGGGAACGGTGAGCATGGGTACGGGAGAGGGAACGGTTACTGTGGATACGAGAGAGGTAGCGGTCAGTGTGGGTACGGAAGAGGGAACGGTCAGCGTGGGAACGGGAGAGGGAGTGGTCAGTGTGGGAACGGGAGATGGAGTGGTCAGTGTGGGTAAGGAGAGGGAACGGTCAGTGTGGGTACATGAGAGGGAGCGGTCAGCGTGGGTAAGGAGAGGGAACGGTCAGTGTGGGTATGGGAGAGGGAACGGTCAGTGTAGGTACGGGAGAGGGAGAGGTCAGTGTGGTTAGGGGAAAGGGAATGTTCAGTGTGGGTACGGGAGAGGGAGAGGTCAGTGTGGTTAGGGGAAAGGGAATGGTCAGTGTGGGTAGGGGAGAGGGAATGGTCAGTGTGGGTAGGTGTGAGAGATCGGTCAGTGTGGGTACGGGAGAGGGAATGGTCAGTATGGGTAGTGGAGAGAGAACGGTCAGTGTGG
The DNA here is from genome assembly GCF_030028105.1 of Mobula birostris. Taxonomy (NCBI): domain Eukaryota; kingdom Metazoa; phylum Chordata; class Chondrichthyes; order Myliobatiformes; family Myliobatidae; genus Mobula; species Mobula birostris. The sequence continues at coordinate 5,273 of NW_027277607.1, forward strand.
GTACGGGAGAGGAAGCCGTCACTGTGGGTAAGGAGAGGGAACGGTCAGTGTGGGTAACGGAGAGGGAGGGGTCAGTGTGGGTGTAGGAGAGGGAGCGGTCACTTTGGTACGGGAGAGGGAGCGGACAGTGCAGGTAAGGGAGAGGGAGCGGTCAGTGTGGGTACAGGACAGGGAGCGGACAGTGCAGGTATGGGAGAGGGAGCGGTCAGTGTCGGTACGGGACAGGGAGCGATCATTGTGGGTAAGGGAGAGGAAACGGTCAGTGTGGGTCACGGAGAGGGAGGTGTCAGTGTAGGTATGGGAGAGGGAACAGTCAGTGTGGGTATGGGAGAGGGAACGGTCAGTGTGAGTCAGGAGAGGGAACGGGAGAGGGAGTGGTCAGTGTGGGTAGGGGAGAGGGAGCGGTAGCGTGGGTAGGGGAGAGAAAACGGTCAGTGTGGGTAGGGGAGAGGAAGCGGTCAATGTGCGTACGGGAGAGGGAGCGGTCAGTGTGTGTAGGGGAGAGGGAACGGTCAGTGTGGGTACGGGTGGGGGAGTGGTCAGTGTAGGTAAGGAGACGGAACAGTCAGTGTCGATATGGGAGAAGGAGCGGTCAGTGTGGGAACGGGAGAGAAAGCTGTCTTTCGGGGTAGGGGAGAGGGAACGGTCAGAGTGGGTACGGGAAGGGGAACGGTCAGTGTGGGTACGAGAGCGGGAGTGGTCAGTGTGGGTATGGGAGAGGGAACGGTCAGTGTGGGCACGGGAGAGGGAATGGGCAGTGTGGGTACCGGAGAGGGAACGGTCAGTGTGGGTAAGGGGAGGGAATGGTCAGTGTGGGTAGGGGAAAGGGAGCAGTCAGTGTGGGTATGGTAGAGGGAGCGGTCAGTGTGGGTCTGAGAGAGGAAACGGTCAGTGTGGGTACGGGAGAGGGAACAGTCAGTGTGGGTACGGGAGTGGGAGCGGTCAGTGTGGGTACGGCAGCAGGAACAGTCAGTGTGGGTACGGGAGACGGAGCGTCAGTGTGGGTACGGGAGAATATGCGGTCAGTGTGGGTACGGGAGAGGGAGCGGTCAGTGTGGGTACCGGAGTGGGAGGGGTCAGTGTGGGTACAGGAGAGAAACCGATCAGTGTGGGTACGGGAGAGGGAATGGTCAGTGTGGGTAAGCAGAGGGAACGGTCAGTGTGGGTACAGGAGAGGGAGTGGTCACTGTGGGCACGGGAGGGGGAGCGGACAGTGTGGGCACGGGAGAGGGAGTGGTAAGTGTGGGTATGGAGAGGGAACGGTCAGTGTCGGCAGGGGGGAGGAAGCTGCCAGTGTGGGTACGAGAGCGGGAGCGGTCAGTGTGGGTAAGGAGAGGGAACGGTCAGTGTGGGTACGGGAGAGCGAGCGGTTAGTGTGGGTATGGGAGAGGAAACGGTCAGTGTGGGTACGGGAGAGGGAATGGTCAGTGTGGGTAAGCAGAGGGAACGGTCAGTGTGGGTACAGGAGAGGGAGTGGTCACTGTGGGCACGGGAGGGGGAGCGGACAGTGTGGGCACGGGAGAGGGAGTGGTAAGTGTGGGTATGGAGAGGGAAAGGTCAGTGTCGGCAGGGGGGAGGAAGCTGCCAGTGTGGGTACGAGAGAGGGAGCGGTCAGTGTGGGTAAGGAGAGGGAACGGTCAGTGTGGGTACGGGAGAGCGAGCGGTTAGTGTGGGTATGGGAGAGGAAACGGTCAGTGTGGGTACGGGAGAGGGAATGGTCAGTGTGGGTACGGGAGAGGGAGCGGTCAGTGTGTGTAGGGGAGAGAGAACGGTCAGTGTGGGTACGGGAGAGGGAGCGGTCAGTATGGGTACGGGAGAGGGAGCGGTCTGTGTGGGTAGGGGAGAGGGGGCAGTCAGTGTGGGTAGGGGAGAGCAGACGGTCAGTGTGGGTACGGGAGAGGGAGCGATCATTGTGGGTACGGGAGAGGGAATGGTCAGTGTGGGTAGGGGAGAGGGAACAGTTATTGTGGGTATGGGAGAGGGAACGGTCAGTGTGGGTACGGGGGAGGGAGCGGTCAGTGTGCGTAGGGCAGAGGGAACGGTCAGTGTGGGTACGGGAGAAGGAGCGGTCAGTGTGGGTAGGGGAGAGGGAACAGTCAGTGTGGGTACCGGCGAGGGAGCGGTCAGTGTGCGTACGGGAGAGGGAGCGGTCACTGTGGGTAAGGAGAGGAAACGGTCAGTGTGGGTACCGGGGAGGGAGGGGTCAGTGTGTGTACAGGAGAGGGACCGGTCAGTGTGGGTACGGGAGAGTGAGTGGTCACTGTGGGTTGGGGAGAGGGGGCAGTCAGTGTGGGTACGGGGGAGGGAGCGGTCAGTGTGGGTAGGGGAGAGGGGGCAGTCAGTGTGGGTAGAGGAGAGGGAACGGTCAGTGTGGGTACGGGAGAGGGAGCGGTAAGAGTGGGTGCGGGAGAGGGAGCGATCATTGTGGGTACGGGTGAGGGAACGGTCAGTGTGGGTACGGGAGAGGGAGCGGTCAGTGTGGGTGCGGGAGAGGGAGCGGTCAGTGTGGGTAGTGGAGAGGGAACAGTCAGTGTGGGTACGGGAAAGGGAGCAATCATTGTGCGTACGGGAGAAGGAACGGTCAGTGTGGGTACGGGACGGAGCGATCAGTGTGTGTAGGGGAGAGGGAGCGGTCAGTGTGGGTACGGGAGAGGGTGCGGTCAGTGTCAGTAGGGGAGAGGGAGCGGTTAGTGTGGGTGCGGGAGAGGGAGCGGTCAGTGTGGGTAGGGGAGAGGGAACAGTCATTGTGGGTATGGGAGAGGGAACGGTCAGTGTGGGTACGGGGGAGGGAGCGGTCAGTGTGCGTAGGGCAAGAGGGAACGGTCAGAGTGGGTACGGGAAGGGGAACGGTCAGTGTGGGTACGAGAGCGGGAGTGGTCAGTGTGGGTATGGGAGAGGGAACGGTCAGTGTGGGCACGGGAGAGGGAATGGGCAGTGTGGGTACCGGAGAGGGAACGGTCAGTGTGGGTAAGGGGAGGGAATGGTCAGTGTGGGTAGGGGAAAGGGAGCAGTCAGTGTGGGTATGGTAGAGGGAGCGGTCAGTGTGGGTCTGAGAGAGGAAACGGTCAGTGTGGGTACGGGAGAGGGAACAGTCAGTGTGGGTACGGGAGTGGGAGCGGTCAGTGTGGGTACGGCAGCAGGAACAGTCAGTGTGGGTACGGGAGACGGAGCGTCAGTGTGGGTACGGGAGAATATGCGGTCAGTGTGGGTACGGGAGAGGGAGCGGTCAGTGTGGGTACCGGAGTGGGAGGGGTCAGTGTGGGTACAGGAGAGAAACCGATCAGTGTGGGTACGGGAGAGGGAATGGTCAGTGTGGGTAAGCAGAGGGAACGGTCAGTGTGGGTACAGGAGAGGGAGTGGTCACTGTGGGCACGGGAGGGGGAGCGGACAGTGTGGGCACGGGAGAGGGAGTGGTAAGTGTGGGTATGGAGAGGGAACGGTCAGTGTCGGCAGGGGGGAGGAAGCTGCCAGTGTGGGTACGAGAGCGGGAGCGGTCAGTGTGGGTAAGGAGAGGGAACGGTCAGTGTGGGTACGGGAGAGCGAGCGGTTAGTGTGGGTATGGGAGAGGAAACGGTCAGTGTGGGTACGGGAGAGGGAATGGTCAGTGTGGGTAAGCAGAGGGAACGGTCAGTGTGGGTACAGGAGAGGGAGTGGTCACTGTGGGCACGGGAGGGGGAGCGGACAGTGTGGGCACGGGAGAGGGAGTGGTAAGTGTGGGTATGGAGAGGGAAAGGTCAGTGTCGGCAGGGGGGAGGAAGCTGCCAGTGTGGGTACGAGAGAGGGAGCGGTCAGTGTGGGTAAGGAGAGGGAACGGTCAGTGTGGGTACGGGAGAGCGAGCGGTTAGTGTGGGTATGGGAGAGGAAACGGTCAGTGTGGGTACGGGAGAGGGAATGGTCAGTGTGGGTACGGGAGAGGGAGCGGTCAGTGTGTGTAGGGGAGAGAGAACGGTCAGTGTGGGTACGGGAGAGGGAGCGGTCAGTATGGGTACGGGAGAGGGAGCGGTCTGTGTGGGTAGGGGAGAGGGGGCAGTCAGTGTGGGTAGGGGAGAGCAGACGGTCAGTGTGGGTACGGGAGAGGGAGCGATCATTGTGGGTACGGGAGAGGGAATGGTCAGTGTGGGTAGGGGAGAGGGAACAGTTATTGTGGGTATGGGAGAGGGAACGGTCAGTGTGGGTACGGGGGAGGGAGCGGTCAGTGTGCGTAGGGCAGAGGGAACGGTCAGTGTGGGTACGGGAGAAGGAGCGGTCAGTGTGGGTAGGGGAGAGGGAACAGTCAGTGTGGGTACCGGCGAGGGAGCGGTCAGTGTGCGTACGGGAGAGGGAGCGGTCACTGTGGGTAAGGAGAGGAAACGGTCAGTGTGGGTACCGGGGAGGGAGGGGTCAGTGTGTGTACAGGAGAGGGACCGGTCAGTGTGGGTACGGGAGAGTGAGTGGTCACTGTGGGTTGGGGAGAGGGGGCGGTCAGTGTGGGTACGGGGGAGGGAGCGGTCAGTGTGGGTAGGGGAGAGGGGGCAGTCAGTGTGGGTAGAGGAGAGGGAACGGTCAGTGTGGGTACGGGAGAGGGAGCGGTAAGAGTGGGTGCGGGAGAGGGAGCGATCATTGTGGGTACGGGTGAGGGAACGGTCAGTGTGGGTACGGGAGAGGGAGCGGTCAGTGTGGGTGCGGGAGAGGGAGCGGTCAGTGTGGGTAGTGGAGAGGGAACAGTCAGTGTGGGTACGGGAAAGGGAGCAATCATTGTGCGTACGGGAGAAGGAACGGTCAGTGTGGGTACGGGACGGAGCGATCAGTGTGTGTAGGGGAGAGGGAGCGGTCAGTGTGGGTACGGGAGAGGGTGCGGTCAGTGTCAGTAGGGGAGAGGGAGCGGTTAGTGTGGGTGCGGGAGAGGGAGCGGTCAGTGTGGGTAGGGGAGAGGGAACAGTCATTGTGGGTATGGGAGAGGGAACGGTCAGTGTGGGTACGGGGGAGGGAGCGGTCAGTGTGCGTAGGGCAAGAGGGAACGGTCAGTGTGGGTACGGGAGAAGGCGCGGTCAGTGTGGGCACGGGAGAGGAAGCTGTCTGTGAGGGTAGGGGAGAGGGAACGGTCGGTGTGGGTAGGGAAGAGGGAGCGGTCAGTGTGGGTACGGGAAAGGGAACGGTCAGTGTGGATACGAGTGAGGGAGCGTTCAGTGTGGGTATGGGAGAGGGAACGGTCAGTGTGCGAAGGGGAGAGGGAGCGGTCAGTGTGGGTAGGGGAGAGGGAGCGGTCAGTGTGGGTATGGGAGAGGGAGCAGTCAGTGTGGGTAAGGGAGAGGGAACGGTCAGTGTGATTAAGGAGTGTGAATGGGAGAGGGTGTGGTCAGTGTGGGTAGGGGAGAGGGAGCGGTCAGTGTGGGTAGGGGAGAGGGAACGGTCAGCGTGGGTACGGGAGAGGGAGCGGTCAGTGTGGGTAGGGCAGAGGGAGCGGTCAGTGTGGGTACGGGAGAGGGAGCGGTCAGTGTGTGTATGGAGAGGGAACGGGAGAGGAAGTGGTCAGTGTGGGTAGGGGAGAGGGAACGGTGAGCATGGGTACGGGAGAGGGAACGGTTACTGTGGATACGAGAGAGGTAGCGGTCAGTGCGGGTACGGAAGAGGGAACGGTCAGTGTGGGTACAGGAGGGGGAACGGTCAGTGTGGGAACGGGAGAGTGAGTGGTCAGTGTGGGTACGGGAGATGGAGTGGTCAGTGTGGGTAAGGAGAGGGAGCGGTCAGTGTGGGTACGTGAGAGGGAGCGGTCAGCGTGGGTAAGGAGAGGGAACGGTGAGTGTGGGTACAGGAGAGGGAACGGTCAGCGTGGGAACAGGAGAGGGAGTGTTCAGTGTGGGTACGGGAGAAGGAGTGTTCAGTGTGGGTAAGGAGAGGGAACGGGCAGTGTGGGTACATGAGAGGGAGCGGTCAGCGTGGGTAATGAGAGGGTACGGTCAGTGTGGGTACGGCAGAGGGAGTGGTCAGTGTGGGTAAGGAGAGGGAACGGTCAGTGTGGGTACGGGAGAGCGAGCAGTTAGTGTGGGTATGAGAGAGGAAACGCTCATTGTGGGTATGGGAGAGGGAGTGGACAGTATGGGTAAGGAGAGGGAGCGGTCAGTGTGGGTACGGGAGAGGGAGCGGTCAGTGTGGATAGGGGAGAGGGGGCAGTCAGTGTGGATAGGGGAGAGGGAATGGTCAGTGTGGGTACGGGAGAGGAAGCAGTCGGTGTGGGTAGGGGAGAGGGAGCGATCATTGTGTGTACGGGAGAGGGAACGGTCAGTGTGGGTACGGGAGAGGGAGCGGTCAGTGTGGGTAGGGGAGAGGGAACGGTCAGTGTGGATACGGGAGAGGGAGTGGTCAGTGTGAGTATGGAGAGGGAACGGGAAAGGGACTGGTCAGTGTGGGTAGGGGAGAGGGAGCAGTCAGTGTGGGTACGGGAGATTGTATGGAGAGTCTGGGTACGGGAGAGGGAGCATTCAGTCTGGGTACGGAGAGGGAACGTTCACTGTGGGTACGGGAGAGGGAGCGGTCACTGTGGGTAAGAGGTGAGAACTGTCAGTGTGGGTATGGGAGAGGGAACAGTCAGTGTGGATACGGGAGAGGGAGCGATCATTGTGGGTATGGGAGAGGGAACGGTCAGTGTGGGTACGGGGGAGGGAGCGGTCAGTGTGCGTAGGGCAGAGGGAACGGTCAGTGTGGGTACGGGAGAGGGAGTGGTCACTGTAGGTAAGGAGACGGAACAGTCAGTGTGGATACGGGAGAAGGCGCGGTCAGTGTGGGCACGGAAGAGGAAGCTGTCTGTGAGGGTAGGGGAGAGGGAACGGTCGGTGTGGGTAGGGAAGAGTGAGCGGTCAGTGTGGGTAAGGGAAAGGGAACGGTCAGTGTGGATACGAGTGAGGGAGCGTTCAGTTTGGGTATGGGAGAGGGAACAGTCAGTGTGCGAAGGGGAGAGGGAGCGGTCAGTGTGGGTAGGGGAGAGGGAGCGGTCAGTGTGGGTATGGGATAGGGAACGGTTAGTGTGGATACGGGAGAGGGAGCGATCATTGTGGGTATGGGAGAGGGAACGGTCAGTGTGGGTACGGGGGAGGGAGCGGTCAGTGTGCGTAGGGGAGAGGGAGCGGTCAGTGTGGGTACGGGAGATGGTATGGTCAGTGTGGGTAGGGGAGAGGGAGCATGCAGTGTGGGTACGGAGAGGGAACGGTCACTGTGGGTATGGAGAGAGATCTGTCAGTGTGGGTATGGGAGAGGGACCGGTCAGTGTGGGTAAGGAGAGGGAACGGTCAGTATGCGTATGGGAGAGGGCACGGTCAGTGTGGGTAAGGAGAGGGAACGCTCAGTGTGGGTACGGGAGAGGGAACGGTCAGTGTGGGTAACGGAGAGGGAACGGTCAGTGTGTCTACGGGAGAGGGAGCGGTCAGTGAGGGTACGGGAGACGGAACGGTCAGTTTCGATACGGGAGAGGGAGTGGTCAGTGTGGTTACGGGAGAGGGAACGTTCAGTTTAGGTAGGGGAGAGGTAGCGGTCAGTGTGGGTACAGGAGAGGGAGTGGTCACTGTGGGCACGGGAGGGGGAGCGGACAGTGTGGGCACGGGAGAGGGAGTGGTAAGTGTGGGTATGGAGAGGGAACGGTCAGTGTCGGCAGGGGGGAGGAAGCTGCCAGTGTGGGTACGAGAGCGGGAGCGGTCAGTGTGGGTAAGGAGAGGGAACGCTCAGTGTGGGTACGGGAGAGGGAACGGTCAGTGTGGGTAACGGAGAGGGAACGGTCAGTGTGTCTACGGGAGAGGGAGCGGTCAGTGAGGGTACGGGAGACGGAACGGTCAGTTTCGATACGGGAGAGGGAGTGGTCAGTGTGGTTACGGGAGAGGGAACGTTCAGTTTAGGTAGGGGAGAGGTAGCGGTCAGTGTGGGTACGGGAGAGGGAGCGGTCAGTGAGGGTACGGGAAACGGAACGGTCAGTGTGGGTATGGGAGAGGGAACGTTCAGTGTGGGTAGGGGAGAGGGAACGGTCAGTGTGGATACGGGAGAGGGAGCGATCATTGTGGGTATGGGAGAGGGAACGGTCAGTGTGGGTACGGGGGAGGGAGCGGTCAGTGTGCGTAGGGGAGAGGGAGCGGTCAGTGTGGGTACGGGAGATGGTATGGTCAGTGTGGGTAGGGGAGAGGGAGCATTCAGTGTGGGTACGGAGAGGGATCGGTCACTGTGGGTATGGGAGAGGCAGCGGTCACTGTGGGTAAGGAGAGAGAACTGTCAGTGTGGGTATGGAAGAAGGAACGGTCAGTGTGGGTAAGGAGAGGGAACGGGAGAGGGATTGGTCAGTGTGGGTAGGGGAGAGGGAATGGTCAGTGTGCGAAGGGGAGAGGGAGCGGTCAGTGTGGGTACGGAAGAGGGAGCAGTCAGTGTGGGTACCGGAGAGGAAGCGGTCACTGTGGGTAAGGAGAGGGAACGGTCAGTGTGGGTACGGCAGAGGAAGCGGTCAGTGTGGATAGGGGAGAGGGGGCAGTCAGTGTGGATAGGGGAGAGGGAATGGTCAGTATGGGTACGGGAGAGGAAGCAGTCAGTGTGGGTAGGGGAGAGGGAGCGAGCATTGTGGGTACGGGAGAGGGAACGGTCAGTGTGGGTACGGGAGAAGGAGCGGTCAGTGTGGGTAGGGGAGAGGGAACGGTCAGTGTGGATACGGGAGAGGGAGTGGTCAGTGTGGGTACGGGAGATGGAGTGGTCAGTGTGGGTAAGGAGAGGGAACGGTCAGTGTGGGTACGGAAGAGGGAGCAGTCAGTGTGGGTACCGGAGAGGAAGCGGTCACTGTGGGTAAGGAGAGGGAACGGTCAGTGTGGGTACGGCAGAGGGAGCGGTCAGTGTGGATAGGGGAGAGGGGGCAGTCAGTGTGGATAGGGGAGAGGGAATGGTCAGTATCGGTACGGGAGAGGAAGCAGTCAGTGTGGGTAGGGGAGAGGGAGCGATCATTGTGGGTACGGGAGAGGGAACGGTCAGTGTGGGTACGGGAGAGGGAGCGGTCAGTGTGGGTAGGGGAGAGGGAACGGTCAGTGTGGATACGGGAGAGGGAGTGGTCAGTGTGGGTAGGGCAGAGGGAGCGGTCAGTGTGGGTTGGGGAGATGGAGCGGAAGAGTGGGTAGGGGAGAGGAAACGGTCAGTGTGGGTAGGGGAGAGGGAGCAGTCAATGTGGGTACGGGTGAGGGAGCAGTTAGTGTGGGTAGGGGAGAGGGAACGGTCAGTGTGTCTACGGGAGAGGGAGCGGTCAGAGAGGGTACGGGAGACGGAACAGTCAGTTTCGATATGGGAGAGGGAGTGGTCAGTGTGGTTACGGGAGAGGGAACGTTCAGTTTAGGTAGGGGAGAGGTAGCGGTCAGTGTGGGTACGGGAGAGGGAGCGGTCAGTGAGGGTACGGGAGACGGAATGGTCAGTGTGGGTACGGGAGAGGGAACGGTCAGTGTGTGTACGGGAGAGGGGGCGGTCAGTGAGGGTACGGGAGAGGAAGTGGTCAGTGTGGTTACGGGAGAGGGAGCTGTTAGTGTGGGTAGGTGTGAGGGAGCGGTCAGTGTGGGTACGGGAGAGGGAGTGGTCAGTGTGGGAATGGAGAGGGAACGGGAGAGGGAGTGGTCAGTGTGGATAGGGGAGAGGGAGCAGTCTGTGTGGTTACGGGAGAGGGAGCGGTCAGTGTGTGTATGGAGAGGGAACGGGAGAGGAAGTGGTCAGTGTGGGTAGGGGAGAGGGAACGGTGAGCATGGGTACGGGAGAGGGAACGGTTACTGTGGATACGAGAGAGGTAGCGGTCAGTGTGGGTACGGAAGAGGGAACGGTGAGTGTGGATACAGGAGAGGGAACGGTCAGCGTGGGAACGGGAGAGGGAGTGGTCAGTGTGGGTACTGGAGATGGAGTGGTCAGTGTGGGTAAGGAGAGGGAACGGGCAGTGTGGGTACATGAGAGGGAGCGGTCAGCGTGGGTAAGGAGAGGGAATGGTCAGTGTGGGTACGGCAGAGGGAGCGGTCAGTGTGGGTAAGGAGAGGGAACGGTCAGTGTGGGTACGGGAGAGCGAGCGGTTAGTGTGGGTATGGGAGAGGAAACGCTCATTGTGGGTATGGGAGAGGGAGTGGTCAGTATGGGTAAGGAGAGGGAGCGGTCAGTGTGGGTACGGGAGAGGGAGCGGTCAGTGTGGATAGGGGAGAGGGGGCAGTCAGTGTGGATAGGGGAGAGGGAATGGTCAGTGTGGGTACGGGAGAGGAAGCAGTCAGTGTGGGTAGGGGAGAGGGAGCGATCATTGTGGGTACGGGAGAGGGAACGGTCAGTGTGGGTACGGGAGAGGGAGCGGTCAGTGTGGGTAGGGGAGAGGGAATGGTCAGTGTGGATACGGGAGAGGGAGTGGTCAGTGTGGGTATGGAGAGGGAACGGGAAAGGGACTGGTCAGTGTGGGTAGGGGAGAGGGAGCAGTCAGTGTTGGTACGGGAGAGGGAGCTGTCAGTGTGGGTAGGGGAGAGGGAACGGTCAGTGTGGGTACGAGAGAGGGAGTGGTCAGTGTGGGTATGGACAGGGAACGGGAGAGGGAGTGGTCAGTGTGGGTAGGGGAGAGGGAGCGGTCAGCGTGGGTACGGGAGATTGTATGGAGAGTGTGGGTACGGGAGAGGGAGCATTCAGTGTGGGTACGGAGAGGGAACGTTCACTGTGGGTACGGGAGAGGGAGCGGTCACTGTGGGTAAGAGGCGAGAACTGTCAGTGTGGGTATGGGAGAGGGAACAGTCAGTGTGGATACGGGAGAGGGAGCGATCATTGTGGGTATGGGAGAGGGAACTGTCAGTGTGGGTACGGGGGAGGGAGCGGTCAGTGTGCGTAGGGCAGAGGGAACGGTCAGTGTGGGTATGGGAGAGGGAGTGGTCACTGCAGGTAAGGAGACGGAACAGTCAGTGTGGATACGGGAGAAGGCACGGTCAGTGTGGGCACGGGAGAGGAAGCTGTCTGTGAGGGTAGGGGAGAGGGAACGGTCGGTGTGGGTAGGGAAGAGTGAGCGGTCAGTGTGGGTAAGGGAAAGGGAACGGTCAGTGTGGATACGAGTGAGGGAGCGTTCAGTGCGGGTATGGGAGAGGGAACGGTCAGTGTGCGAAGGGGAGAGGGAGCGGTCAGTGTGGGTAGGGGAGAGGGAGCGGTCAGTGTGGGTATGGGAGAGGGAGCAGTCAGTGTGGGTAAGGGAGAGGGAACGGTCAGTGTGATTAAGGAGTGGGAATGGGAGAGGGTGTGGTCAGTGTGGGTAGGGGAGAGGGAACGGTCAGCGTGGGTACGGGAGAGGGAGCGGTCAGTGTGGGTAGGGCAGAGGGAGCGGTCAGTGTGAATAAGGAGAGGGAACGGGAGAGGGAGTAGTCAGTGTGGGTATGGACAGGGAACGAGAGAGGGAGTGATCAGTGTGGGTAGGGGAGAGGGAACGGTCAGTGTGGGTACGGGAGAGGGAACGGTTAGTGTGTCTACGGGAGAGGGAGCGGTCAGTGAGGGTACGGGATACGGGAGAGGGAGCAATCATTGTGGGTATGGGAGAGGGAACGGTCAGTGTGGGTATGGGAGAGGGAACGGTTAGTGTGGATACAGGAGAGGGAGCGATCATTGTGGGTATGGGAGAGGGAACGGTCAGTGTTGGTACGGGGGAGGGAGCGGTCAGTGTGCGTAGGGGAGAGGGAGCGGTCAGTGTGGGAACGGGAGATGGTATGGTCAGTGTGGGTAGGGGAGAGGGAGCATGCAGTGTGGGTCGGAGAGGGAACGGTCACTGTGGGTATGGGAGAGGGAGTGCTCACTGTGGGTATGGAGAGAGATCTGTCAGTGTGGGTATGGGAGAGGGACCGGTCAGTGTGGGTAAGGAGAGGGAACGGTCAGTATGCGTATGGGAGAGGGCACGGTCAGTGTGGGTAAGGAGAGGGAACGCTCAGTGTGGGTACGGGAGAGGGATCGGTCAGTGTGGGTAGCGGAGAGGGAACGGTCAGTGTGTCTACGGGAGAGGGAGCGGTCAGTGAGGGTACGGGAGACGGAACGGTCAGTTTCGATACGGGAGAGGGAGTGGTCAGTGTGGTTACGGGAGAGGGAACGTTCAGTTTAGGTAGGGGAGAGGTAGCGGTCAGTGAGGGTACGGGAGACGGAACGGTCAGTGTGGGTACGGGAGAGGGAGTGGTCAGTGTGGGTATGGGAGAGGGAACGCTCAGTGTGGGTAGGGGAGAGGGAACGGTCAGTGTGGATACGGGAGAGGGAGCGATCATTGTGGGTATGGGAGAGGGAACGGTCAGTGTGGGTACGGGGGATGGAGCGGTCAGTGTGCGTAGGGAAGAGGGAGCGGTCAGTGTGGGTACGGGAGATGGTATGGTCAGTGTGGGTAGGGGAGAGGGAGCATTCAGTGTGGGTACGGAGAGGGATCGGTCACTGTGGGTATGGGAGAGGCAGCGGTCACTGTGGGTAAGGAGAGAGAACTGTCAGTGTGGGTATGGAAGAAGGAACGGTCAGTGTGGGTAAGGAGAGGGAACGGGAGAGGGATTGGTCAGTGTGTGTAGGGGAGAGGGAACGGTCAGTGTGGGTACGGTAGAGGGAATGGTCAGTGTGGTTACGGGAGAGGGAGCGATCATTGTGGATACAGGAGAGGGAACGATCAGTGTGGGTACGGGGGAGGGAGCGGTCAGTGTGGGTAGGGGAGAGGGAGCGGTCAGAGTGGGTAGGGGAGAGGCAATGGTCAGTGTGGGTAGGGGAGAGGGAACGGTCAGTGTGGATACGGGAGAGGGAGCGATCATTGTGGGTATGGGAGAGGGAACGGTCAGTGTGGGTACGGGGGATGGAGCGGTCAGTGTGGGTACGGGAGAGGGAGTGGTCAGTGTGGGAATGGAGAGGGAACGGGAGAGGGAGTGGTCAGTGTGGATAGGGGAGAGGGAGCAGTCTGTGTGGTTACGGGAGAGGGAGCGGTCAGTGTGTGTATGGAGAGGGAACGGGAGAGGAAGTGGTCAGTGTGGGTAGGGGAGAGGGAACGGTGAGCATGGGTACGGGAGAGGGAACGGTTACTGTGGATACGAGAGAGGTAGCGGTCAGTGTGGGTACGGAAGAGGGAACGGTGAGTGTGGATACAGGAGAGGGAACGGTCAGCGTGGGAACGGGAGAGGGAGTGGTCAGTGTGGGTACTGGAGATGGAGTGGTCAGTGTGGGTAAGGAGAGGGAACGGGCAGTGTGGGTACATGAGAGGGAGCGGTCAGCATGGGTAAGGAGAGGGAACGGTCATTGTGGGTACGGCAGAGGGAGCGGTCAGTGTGGGTAAGGAGAGGGAACGGTCAGTGTGGGTACGGGAGAGCGAGCGGTTAGTGTGGGTATGGGAGAGGAAACGCTCATTGTGGGTATGGGAGAGGGAGTGGTCAGTATGGGTAAGGAGAGGGAGCGGTCAGTGTGGGTACGGGAGAGGGAGCGGTCAGTGTGGATAGGGGAGAGGGGGCAGTCAGTGTGGATAGGGGAGAGGGAATGGTCAGTGTGGGTACGGGAGAGGAAGCAGTCAGTGTGGGTAGGGGAGAGGGAGCGATCATTGTGGGTACGGGAGAGGGAACGGTCAGTGTGGGTACGGGAGAGGGAGCGGTCAGTGTGGGTAGGGGAGAGGGAATGGTCAGTGTGGATACGGGAGAGGGAGTGGTCAGTGTGGGTATGGAGAGGGAACGGGAAAGGGACTGGTCAGTGTGGGTAGGGGAGAGGGAGCAGTCAGTGTTGGTACGGGAGAGGGAGTTGTCAGTGTGGGTAGGGGAGAGGGAACGGTCAGTGTGGGTACGAGAGAGGGAGTGGTCAGTGTGGGTATGGACAGGGAACGGGAGAGGGAGTGGTCAGTGTGGGTAGGGGAGAGGGAGCGGTCAGCGTGGGTACGGGAGATTGTATGGAGAGTGTGGGTACGGGAGAGGGAGCATTCAGTGTGGGTACGGAGAGGGAACGTTCACTGTGGGTACGGGAGAGGGAGCGGTCACTGTGGGTAAGAGGCGAGAACTGTCAGTGTGGGTATGGGAGAGGGAACAGTCAGTGTGGATACGGGAGAGGGAGCGATCATTGTGGGTATGGGAGAGGGAACTGTCAGTGTGGGTACGGGGGAGGGAGCGGTCAGTGTGCGTAGGGCAGAGGGAACGGTCAGTGTGGGTACGGGAGAGGGAGTGGTCACTGTAGGTAAGGAGACGGAACAGTCAGTGTGGATACGGGAGAAGGCACGGTCAGTGTGGGCACGGGAGAGGAAGCTGTCTGTGAGGGTAGGGGAGAGGGAACGGTCGGTGTGGGTAGGGAAGAGTGAGCGGTCAGTGTGGGTAAGGGAAAGGGAACGGTCAGTGTGGATACGAGTGAGGGAGCGTTCAGTGCGGGTATGGGAGAGGGAACGGTCAGTGTGCGAAGGGGAGAGGGAGCGGTCAGTGTGGGTAGGGGAGAGGGAGCGGTCAGTGTGGGTATGGGAGAGGGAGCAGTCAGTGTGGGTAAGGGAGAGGGAACGGTCAGTGTGATTAAGGAGTGGGAATGGGAGAGGGTGTGGTCAGTGTGGGTAGGGGAGAGGGAACGGTCAGCGTGGGTACGGGAGAGGGAGCGGTCAGTGTGGGTAGGGCAGAGGGAGCGGTCAGTGTGAATAAGGAGAGGGAACGGGAGAGGGAGTAGTCAGTGTGGGTATGGACAGGGAACGAGAGAGGGAGTGATCAGTGTGGGTAGGGGAGAGGGAACGGTCAGTGTGGGTACGGGAGAGGGAACGGTTAGTGTGTCTACGGGAGAGGGAGCGGTCAGTGAGGGTACGGGATACGGGAGAGGGAGCAATCATTGTGTGTATGGGAGAGGGAACGGTCAGTGTGGGTATGGGAGAGGGAACGGTTAGTGTGGATACGGGAGAGGGAGCGATCATTGTGGGTATGGGAGAGGGAACGGTCAGTGTTGGTACGGGGGAGGGAGCGGTCAGTGTGCGTAGGGGAGAGGGAGCGGTCAGTGTGGGAACGGGAGATGGTATGGTCAGTGTGGGTAGGGGAGAGGGAGCATGCAGTGTGGGTCGGAGAGGGAACGGTCACTGTGGGTATGGGAGAGGGAGTGCTCACTGTGGGTATGGAGAGAGATCTGTCAGTGTGGGTATGGGAGAGGGACCGGTCAGTGTGGGTAAGGAGAGGGAACGGTCAGTATGCGTATGGGAGAGGGCACGGTCAGTGTGGGTAAGGAGAGGGAACGCTCAGTGTGGGTACGGGAGAGGGAACGGTCAGTGTGGGTAGCGGAGAGGGAACGGTCAGTGTGTCTACGGGAGAGGGAGCGGTCAGTGAGGGTACGGGAGACGGAACGGTCAGTTTCGATACGGGAGAGGGAGTGGTCAGTGTGGTTACGGGAGAGGGAACGTTCAGTTTAGGTAGGGGAGAGGTAGCGGTCAGTGAGGGTACGGGAGACGGAACGGTCAGTGTGGGTACGGGAGAGGGAGTGGTCAGTGTGGGTATGGGAGAGGGAACGCTCAGTGTGGGTAGGGGAGAGGGAACGGTCAGTGTGGATACGGGAGAGGGAGCGATCATTGTGGGTATGGGAGAGGGAACGGTCAGCGTGGGTACGGGAGAGGGAGCGGTCAGTGTGGGTAGGGCAGAGGGAGCGGTCAGTGTGAATAAGGAGAGGGAACGGGAGAGGGAGTAGTCAGTGTGGGTATGGACAGGGAACGAGAGAGGGAGTGATCAGTGTGGGTAGGGGAGAGGGAACGGTCAGTGTGGGTACGGGAGAGGGAACGGTTAGTGTGTCTACGGGAGAGGGAGCGGTCAGTGAGGGTACGGGATACGGGAGAGGGAGCAATCATTGTGTGTATGGGAGAGGGAACGGTCAGTGTGGGTATGGGAGAGGGAACGGTTAGTGTGGATACGGGAGAGGGAGCGATCATTGTGGGTATGGGAGAGGGAACGGTCAGTGTTGGTACGGGGGAGGGAGCAATCAGTGTGCGTAGGGGAGAGGGAGCGGTCAGTGTGGGAACGGGAGATGGTATGGTCAGTGTGGGTAGGGGAGAGGGAGCATGCAGTGTGGGTCGGAGAGGGAACGGTCACTGTGGGTATGGGAGAGGGAGTGCTCACTGTGGGTATGGAGAGAGATCTGTCAGTGTGGGTATGGGAGAGGGACCGGTCAGTGTGGGTAAGGAGAGGGAACGGTCAGTATGCGTATGGGAGAGGGCACGGTCAGTGTGGGTAAGGAGAGGGAACGCTCAGTGTGGGTACGGGAGAGGGAACGGTCAGTGTGGGTAGCGGAGAGGGAACGGTCAGTGTGTCTACGGGAGAGGGAGCGGTCAGTGAGGGTACGGGAGACGGAACGGTCAGTTTCGATACGGGAGAGGGAGTGGTCAGTGTGGTTACGGGAGAGGGAACGTTCAGTTTAGGTAGGGGAGAGGTAGCGGTCAGTGAGGGTACGGGAGACGGAACGGTCAGTGTGGGTACGGGAGAGGGAGTGGTCAGTGTGGGTATGGGAGAGGGAACGCTCAGTGTGGGTAGGGGAGAGGGAACGGTCAGTGTGGATACGGGAGAGGGAGCGATCATTGTGGGTATGGGAGAGGGAACGGTCAGTGTGGGTACGGGGGATGGAGCGGTCAGTGTGCGTAGGGGAGAGGGAGCGGTCAGTGTGGGTACGGGAGATGGTATGGTCAGTGTGGGTAGGGGAGAGGGAGCATTCAGTGTGGGTACGGAGAGGGATCGGTCACTGTGGGTATGGGAGAGGCAGCGGTCACTGTGGGTAGGAGAGAGAACTGTCAGTGTGGGTATGGAAGAAGGAACGGTCAGTGTGGGTAAGGAGAGGGAACGGGAGAGAGATTGGTCAGTGTGTGTAGGGGAGAGGGAACGGTCAGTGTGGGTACGGTAGAGGGAATGGTCAGTGTGGTTACGGGAGAGGGAGCGATCATTGTGGATACAGGAGAGGGAACGATCAGTGTGGGTACGGGGGAGGGAGCGGTCAGTGTGGGTAGGGGAGAGGGAGCGGTCAGAGTGTGTAGGGGAGAGGCAATGGTCAGTGTGGGTAGGGGAGAGGGAATGGTCAGTGTGGGTAGGTGTGAGGAAGTGGTAAGTGTGGGTACGGGAGACGAAACGGTCAGTGAGGGTAGGGGAGAGGGAGCGGTTAGCGTGGGTACGGGAGGGGGAGCGGTCAGCTTGGGTACGGGAGAGGGAACGGTCAGTGTGTGTACGGGAGAGGGGGCGGTCAGTGAGGGTACGGGAGACGGAACGGTCAGTGTGGGTACGGGAGAGGGGGTGGTCAGTGTGGTTACGGGAGAGGGAGCTGTTAGTGTGGGTAGGTGTGAGGGAGCGGTCAGTGTGGGTACGGGAGAGGGAGTGGTCAGTGTGGGAATGGAGAGGGAACGGGAGAGGGAGTGGTCAGTGTGGATAGGGGAGAGGGAGCAGTCAGTGTGGTTACGGAGAGGGAGCGGTCAGTGTTTGTATGGAGAGGGAACGGGAGAGGAAGTGGTCAGTGTGGGTAGGGGAGAGGGAACGGTGAGCGTGGGTACGTGAGAGGGAACGGTTACTGTGGATACGAGAGAGGTAGCGGTCAGTGTGGGTACGGAAGAGGGAACGGTCAGTGTGGGTACAGGAGAGGGAACGGTCAGTGTGGAACGGGAGAGGGAGTGGTCAGTGTGGGTAAGGAGAGGAAACGGTCAGTGTGGGTATGGGAGAGGGAACGGTCAGTGTAGGTACGGGAGAGGGAGAGGTCAGTGTGGTTAGGGGAAAGGGAATGTTCAGTGTGGGTACGGGAGAGGGAGAGGTCAGTGTGGTTAGGGGAAAGGGAATGGTCAGTGTGGGTAGGTGAGAGGGAATGGTCAGTGTGGGTAGGTGTGAGAGATTGGTCAGTGTGGGTACGGGAGAGGGAATGGTCAGTATGGGTAGTGGAGAGAGAACGGTCAGTGTGGGTACGGGAGAGGAAGCCGTCACTGTGGGTAAAGAGAGGGAACGGTCAGTGTGGGTATGGGAGAGGGAGCAGTCAGTGTGGGTATGGGAGAGGGAACGGTCAGTGTGAGTCAGGAGAGGGAACGGGAGAGGGAGTGGTCAGTGTGGGTAGGGGAGAGGGAGCGGTAGCGTGGGTAGGGAGAGAAAACGGTCAGTGTGGGTAGGGGAGAGGAACCGGTCAATGTGCGTACGGGAGAGGGAGCGGTCAGTGTGTGTAGGGGAGAGGCAATGGTCAGTGTGGGTAGGGGAGAGGGAATGGTCAGTGTGGGTAGGTGTGAGGAAGTGGTAAGTGTGGGTACGGGAGACGAAACGGTCAGTGAGGGTAGGGGAGAGGGAGCGGTCAGCGTGGGTACGGGAGGGGGAGCGGTCAGCTTGGGTACGGGAGAGGGAACGGTCAGTGTGTGTACGGGAGAGGGGGCGGTCAGTGAGGGTACGGGAGACGGAACGGTCAGTGTGGGTACGGGAGAGGGAGTGGTCAGTGTGGTTACGGGAGAGGGAGCTGTTAGTGTGGGTAGGTGTGAGGGAGCGGTCAGTGTGGGTACGGGAGAGGGAGTGGTCAGTGTGGGAATGGAGACGGAACGGGAGAGGGAGTGGTCAGTGTGGATAGGGGAGAGGGAGCAGTCAGTGTGGTTACGGGAGAGGGAGCGGACAGTGTTTGTATGGAGAGGGAACGGGAGAGGAAGTGGTCAGTGTGGGTAGGGGAGAGGGAACGGTGAGCGTGGGTACGGGAGAGGGAACGGTTACTGTGGATACGAGAGAGGTAGCGGTCAGTGTGGGTACGGAAGAGGGAACGGTCAGTGTGGGTACAGGAGAGGGAACGGTCAGTGTGGGAACGGAGAGGGAGTGTCAGTGTGGGTAAGGAGAGGGAACGGTCAGTGTGGGTACATGAGAGGGAGCGGTCAGCGTGGGTAAGGAGAGGGAACGGTCAGTGTGGGTATGGGAGAGGGAACGGTCAGTGTAGGTACGGGAGAGGGAGAGGTCAGTGTGGTTAGGGGAAAGGGAATGTTCAGTGTGGGTACGGGAGAGGGAGAGGTCAGTGTGGTTAGGGGAAAGGGAATGGTCAGTGTGGGTAGGGGAGAGGGAATGGTCAGTGTGGGTAGGTGTGAGAGATCGGTCAGTGTGGGTACGGGAGAGGGAATGGTCAGTATGGGTAGTGGAGAGAGAACGGTCAGTGTGGGTACGGAGAGGAAGCCGTCACTGTGGGTAAGGAGAGGGAACGGTCAGTGTGGGTATGGGAGAGGGAGCAGTCAGTGTGGGTATGGGAGAGGGAACGGTCAGTGTGAGTCAGGAGAGGGAACGGGAGAGGGAGTGGTCAGTGTGGGTAGGGGAGAGGGAGCGGTAGCGTGGGTAGGGGAGAGAAAACGGTCAGTGTGGGTAGGGGAGAGGAACCGGTCAATGTGCGTACGGGAGAGGGAGCGGTCAGTGTGTGTAGGGGAGAGGCAATGGTCAGTGTGGGTAGGGGAGAGGGAATGGTCAGTGTGGGTAGGTGTGAGGAAGTGGGAAGTGTGGGAACGGGAGACGAAACGGTCAGTGAGGGTAGGGGAGAGGGAGCGGTCAGCGTGGGTACGGGAGAGGGAGCGGTCAGCTTGGGTACGGGAGAGGGAACGGTCAGTGTGTGTACGGGAGAGGGGGCGGTCAGTGAGGGTACGGGAGACGGAACGGTCAGTGTGGGTACGGAGAGGGAGTGGTCAGTGTGGTTACGGGAGAGGGAGCTGTTAGTGTGGGTAGGTGTGAGGGAGTGGTCAGTGTGTGTACGGGAGAGGGGCGGTCAGTGAGGGTACGGGAGACGGAACGGTCAGTGTGGGTACGGGAGAGGGAGTGGTCAGTGTGGTTACGGGAGAGGGAGCTGTTAGTGTGGATAGGTGTGAGGGAACGGTCAGTGTGGGTAACGGAGAGGGAGGGGTCAGTGTGGGTGTAGGAGAGGGAGCGGTCAGTGTGGGTACAGGACAGGGAGCGGACAGTGCAGGTATGGGAGAGGGAGCGGTCAGTGTCGGTACGGGACAGGGAGCGATCATTGTGGGTAAGGGAGAGGAAACGGTCAGTGTGGGTCACGGAGAGGGAGGGGTCAGTGTGGGTATGGGAGAGGGAACGGTCAGTGTGAGTCAGGAGAGGGAACGGAGAGGGAGTGGTCAGTGTGGGTAGGGGAGAGGGAGCGGTAGCGTGGGTAGGGGAGAGAAAACGGTCAGTGTGGGTAGGGGAGAGGAAGCGGTCAATGTGCGTACGGGAGAGGGAGCGGTCAGTGTGTGTAGGGGAGAGGGAACGGTCAGTGTGGGTACGGGTGAGGGAGTGGTCAGTGTAGGTAAGGAGACGGAACAGTCAGTGTCGATATGGGAGAAGGAGCGGTCAGTGTGGGAACGGGAGAGGAAGCTGTCTTTCAGGGTAGGGAGAGGGAACGGTCAGAGTGGGTAGGGAAGAGGGAGCGGTCAGTGTGGCTACGGGAAGGGGAACGGTCAGTGTGGGTACGAGAGCGGGAGTGGTCAGTGTTTGTACGGGAGAGGGAACGGTCAGTGTGGGCACGGGAGAGGAATGGGCAGTGTGGGTACGGAGAGGATACGGCCAGTGTGGGTAAGGGGAGGGAATGGTCAGTGTGGGTAGGGAAAGGAGCAGTCAGTGTGGGTATGGTAGAGGGAGCGGTCAGTGTGGGTCTGAGAGAGGAAACGGTCAGTGTGGGTACGGGAGAGGGAACAGACAGTGTGGGTACGGGAGAGGGAGCGGTCAGTGTGGTACGGGAGCAGGAACAGTCAGTGTGGGTACGGGAGAGGGAACAGTCAGTGTTGGTACGGGAGAAGGAGCGGTCAGTGTGGGTAGGGGAGAGGGAACAGTCAGTGTGGGTACGGGCGAGGGAGCGGTCAGTGTGTGTACAGGAGAGGGACCGGTCAGTGTGGGTACGAGAGAGGGTGCGGTCAGTGTGGGTACGGGGGAGGGAGCGGTCAGTGTGGGTACCGGAGTGGGAGGGGTCAGTGTGGGTACAGGAGAGAAACCGATCAGTGTGGGTACGGGAGAGGGAATGGTCAGTGTGGGTAAGCAGAGGGAACGGTCAGTGTGGGTACAGGAGAGGGAGTGGTCACTGTGGGCACGGGAGGGGGAGCGGACAGTGTGGGTAAGGAGAGGGAACGGTCAGTGTGGGTACGGGAGAGCGAGCGGTTAGTGTGGGTATGGGAGAGGAAAAGGTCAGTGTGGGTACGGGAGAGGGAATGGTCAGTGTGGGTACGGGAGAGGGAGCGGTCAGTGTGTGTAGGGGAGAGAGAATGGTCAGTGTGGGTACGGGAGAGGGAGCGGTCAGTATGGGTACGGGAGAGGGAGCGGTCTGTGT
>NW_027277608.1:0-26456 GCF_030028105.1 Mobula birostris
GCGTTAAATAAAATGTTCAATCTTTTAACGAGAATCTGCCTCTTCCATCACCTCCCCCCGTCGGTATCAGATCATCCAATTCCAGGCTACCTTTCAATTGCGTGAACATTTTCTCCGCAGCCGTTTGCTCCGAGTACCCGTCTGGGAGACCTGTTAGAGGAACACGCTCCTTTCTGAGCTCCGAGCTGCATCCGACCTGTTCACCGGGGCTGCTTCACTTCAGCGTGGGGTCCCTCGCAGTAACATCCCGAAATACCGCCCGATACAGTCTGGTGTGTGACAAGGATAGCCCAGAAGCGCAGCGTTTCACCCTGCCGGCCTGCGACAGCTCATCCCCTGGTCCTTTGGTCACACAGAGAGCTCCAGCGCTCATGCATCGTGTCCCCTCCATGTCCTCACTCACGGTGCTGACTGGAAGAGTTGGAGGGGGCAACGGATCCGGCCTGCAGCTCGCTCCCAGTGTGCTTCTCTCTCGCCTGATGCAACCGGCAGGTACTGAGGCTCAGCCGAACCTCAGTCCGTATGGCTCGTACAACTGGTGTGCGCGACGCCCGCACTCTCTCTGTGGACACAGTCTGCCCGCACCTTCTGGACTGCTGGCAGACCCATTCAAACTGGCAACGCAGCGTACCGCAAGCTATCAAAACTTCAGAACAGGCAAAACAACCGATTGGGTCCAGACTGTCAACCACTGCCTCTAACGTGGAGAGGACATAACTGGGATAGCGGCAAATATCCGCTTGTTCTGGGAACGAGCGATTGGAGGTACTTTGAGACTCTTCCAGATGGAGAAGGAGCGGTGATTTACTGATGGCTGTGATTGGCTTTTGCCGTTAAAAACAAAAGTACATGCAATTTTAGAAGACGTTGAAACAGCTCAGATGGATTGATTGCGATGTAGTTGTCTGGTTGACCAGTCCACGCCCGGGAAACCAGCCACAGCTACTCGATCTGAACGTTTAACTTTGGACGGAGACAAACGGGAGACTTCTATCGCAAGACAGATTTCACATCAATTCTCCTCTACGCTTTATAGTGCAGTGTGTTCCCTCAAGAAAAATACTTTGGAAGGTGAGAACCTCAGCCCGCCTCTGTTAATTGAGAGCGGTGAAACATCGGGGCAGACCGCAACACAGAGCTATCTGAGCACCCGTTAGTCCGGCGCTCGCATCCGAAATATGGAGCCACGTTTCAACACAAACACCTTTGAAACATAGTTTATCAGACATAGATTTCTAAAAGGGCTGTATGATAATTCTGAACCTGATATTTTAATGCTTTATGTGGATTTGAATATCAAATCTAACAACACTGAGTTTGTGAAAAGAGCTCGGGGCGTCGGAGTTCAGTTCCGGGGCCGGTTATAAAGAGTCTCTATACATCCTTCCCTTGGAATGCACCGGGTTTCCCCAGGTGCTCGGGTTTCCTCCCCGTTAACTGGTCATTGTAAATTGTCCTGTGATGAGGTTAGGGTTAATCAGGAGTTGTCGAGCGTTGCTGGGGCGGAGGGGCCGACTCCGGGCTGAATCGCTCAATAAAGGAAAAGTGAACACGAGCGCAGCATGTTGGAATATTTCTGTTGATTTGATTTGTTCATTGGTTAGAATCCGAATCAGAATCATATCACCTCCACATGTTGTTTTGCGGCAGCAGTGCTTTGCAGCACATTGTAATAAAATTATAAATTACACTAAGTATATATATCAAAACAAACTAAATAAGTGCTGCAAGAAGAGAGGGAAACTATGGTTAACGCATAGTAGCTGGTGGAAATGTTTGAAAGGGAAGTAAATCTATGTATTGATATATAACCACTTTTGCACAAAACAATCCAACCAAAGCGGTGTTTTGAGTCTAGTATCCTTCAAAAGGTCAAAAATGCACTTAAAACAACTTTTTCCATGAACTTGTCAGTCTGCAAATGTCATCACCAACAGCAATTCCCACTGAACTAATTTATCATAGCGAGACTGGTGGTCTTGGAGTGACACGCCATTGCGGGAATCTGCAGAAATGCTCACAGCAGAAGGCGGCACCGATCTGGTCATTGAGATGGTCGTAATGCAATGCATTATAATAACTCACAAGGGAAAAGTCATCATCCCGCCCCACACACCCCAAATGTGTTCGATACATGAACTCTCACCCAAAACTGTCTCATTACCTGGCAGATTAGTACAATGTCCGAGATTTACTCTATACCAACCTGATGGGCAGACTGTAATGAAAATATACTTGATAGGAAATTCTTTCCATTTATGGAAGGAAGCAATGCTTTATCTCTCTATGACTTTTAATTATTCGAGAGTAAGTTTTTCATATGAAACCTCACTGGTTTCCTTCGCTGCGTAAGTCTGGGGAATACACACTCCGGCAACACACATAAAAGTTGCTGGTGAACGCAGCAGGCCAGGCAGCAACTCTAGGAAGAGGTGCAGTCGACGTTTCGGGCCGAGACCCTTCGTCAGGACTAACTGAAGGAAGAGTGAGTAAGGGATTTGAAAGTTGGAGGGGGAGGGGGAGATCCAAAATGATAGGAGAAGACAGGAGGGGGAGGGATGGAGCCAAGAGCTGGACAGGTGATTGGCAAAGGGGATAAGAGAGGATCGTGGGACAGAAGGTCTGGGAAGAAAGACAAGGGGGGGGGACCCAGAGGATGGGCAAGAGGTATATTCAGAGGAACAGAGGGAGAAAAAGGAGAGAGAGAGAAAGAATGTGTGTATAAAAATAAGTAACAGATGGGATATGAGGGGGAGGTGGGTCATTAGCGGAAGTTAGAGAAGTCGATGTTCATGCCATCAGGTTGGAGGCTACCCAGACGGAATATAAGGTGTTGTCCCTCCAACCTGAGTGTGGCTTCATGT
This sequence comes from Mobula birostris, assembly GCF_030028105.1. Taxonomy (NCBI): domain Eukaryota; kingdom Metazoa; phylum Chordata; class Chondrichthyes; order Myliobatiformes; family Myliobatidae; genus Mobula; species Mobula birostris. The sequence continues at coordinate 2,865 of NW_027277608.1, forward strand.
TTACAGTAGAGGAGGCCGTGGATAGACATGTCAGAATGGGAATGGGATGTGGAATTAAAATGTGAGGCCACTGGGAGATCCTGCTTTCTCTGGCGGACAGAGCGTAGGTGTTCAGCAAAGCGGTCTCCCAGTCTGCGTCGGGTCTCGCCAATATATAAAAGGCCAGAGAAAGCAGGATCTCCCAATGGCCACACATTTTAATTCCACATCCCATTCCCATTCTGAAATGTCTATCCACGGCCTCCTCTACTGTAAAGATGAAGCCACACTCAGGTTGGAGGAACAACACCTCATATTCCGTCTGGGTAGCCTCCAACCTGATGGCATGAACATCGACTTCTCTAACTTCCGCTAATGCCCCAACTTCCCCTCGTACCCCATCTGTTACTTATTTTTATACACACATTCTTTCTCTCTCTCTCCTTTTTCTCCCTCTGTCCCTCTGAATATACCCCTTGCCCATCCTCTGGGTTCCCCCCCCCCTTGTCTTTCTTCCCGGACCTCCTGTCCCATGATCCTCTTGTATCCCTTTTGCCTATCACCTGTCCAGCTCTTGGCTCCATCCCTTCCCTTCCTGTCTTCTCCTATCATTTTGGATCTCCCCCTCCCCCTCCAACTTTCAAATCCCTTACTCACTCTTCCTTCAGTTAGTCCTGATGAAGGGTCTTGGCCTGAAACGTCGACTGCACCTCTTCCTACAGATGCTGCCTGGCCTGCTGCATTCACCAGCAACTTTTATGTGTGTTGCTTGAATTTCCAGCATCTGCAGAATTCCTGTTGTTTGAGTTTTAAATACACACTCCAGTTCCGCCGAACCCGTGAGATGGACATGGCTCCCCCACTCCAAACCCCGGTTGGTGTGGCTGCTGTGTAATTTGCTATTCTGTTACAACTCCGTGCTAGAAAATAACAGACAGCACACTGCATATGATTAAATGAATTACATTTATAAATCTTAACTAAAGGGTTAGTAAAGAAAAGGGGGGAAAAGCAAACATTATAATTAAACAGTCAACTGTGCTCAAGCTGGAGCTGAACTCTTCCCAAAGTCATATATATTCACCAATCCACAGTCGAATCACGGTGCCCCGCCGGGTCGAATCCTACCACCGGTTCTCTCTAGCGTCTTCTCTCTTCCTCTCCCGCCGAACAAAGGACCCAGCTCACATTCCAAAGCCCCTGTTATCTCTAACCATAACCCAAACACTGCTTCTACAGAAAGACCATTACATTAGCAGTGAAGCCTTTCCCAGGGCGCTGCACCTATCTTATACTGAATTGTTTCCAGCACCAGTGAGCATGTATTGCAACATAAACCTGCTGGCCCATGACTGCAATAATGAAATCTGTGGGGTCATTAATTATTGGACAATTCTCAGCTGCTGCGTAATCTGATATGACAGCATGTACTTTGTCAGGGTTGGTTCTATTGTGGCCAAACAATTATTGAGAGATTTCTGTGTCTGTGCCATGCCAAAACAGGAATTATAAACTGGTGTTGACTGCAATTTAAACTGGAATTTAAATGAAATGGAGAATGGTAATCAGTGGTGAGCTGCAAGTGTTGGGACACTCACTGTTCATTATGTATATAAATGATTTGGATGTAAATGTGCCAGGCTTGATCAGAAAACTTGTGAACAACACATAGTTTGAAGGTGTTTAGTATAAGATAGTGTAGAAAGCTATCATAGATTTCAAGGGGATTCTATTCAATTAAGGACATGGGTTGAGGAATGGCAAATAGAATCCAATACAGACAAGTGTGAGGTAATGCATTCTGGAAGGTCAAACCAGCATAGACATGCTATGAATCGTAGGGCACTAGGGAGTATAATGGAACAGAGGGACCGAGTGGTACGAGTGCATATTTCATTGAAAGCAGCTTCACATGTCAGCAGTGTGGTGAAAAATGCATTCAGCCTTCATCAGTTCAGACACTGTGTGTAGGAACCGGGACATGGTGTCACAGGCATAAATATCACTGGTGAGGACCCACTTGGTGTCGCAGGCAGAAATATCACTGGTGAGGACGCACTTAGTCTACTGTGTACAGTTAAGGGCTCCTTTTTAAAGGAACGACGTGGCTAAGGTGGAAAGAGTACAAGGAAGATTAATAAGGATTTTGCCAGAGGGCCTGAGTTATAGGAGGAGGTCAACCAGGCTAGTTCCTTTTTCCTTAGAACTTAGGAGACCAAGGTGGGGAACACAGAGAAATATTTAAAATGATGACAGACATTGATAAGGTGGAATTCCCCATGTAGGGGAGTCAAAAACTTGGTGGCATAGATTTAGGGTAAAAGAGGAAGTATCTAAAAGGGATCTGGGTGGAGACTATCTCATGTAGAGGTTGGTCAGTATATGGAATGAGTTGCCAGAGGAAGTGGTTGACGCAGGTACAATGGTCTCATCTAGAAGCTCTTGGAGAGGTATATGGAGGGTGCAACTTGGAGAGGTATATGGAGGGTGTGGCTTGGAGAGGTATATGGAGGGTGCAACTTGGAGAGGTATATGGAGGGTGCAACTTGGAGAGGTATATGGAGGGTGCAACTTGGAGAGGTATATGGAGGGTGCAACTTGGAGAGGTATATGGAGGGTGTGGCTTGGAGAGGTATATGGAGGGTGTGGCTTGGAGAGGTATATGGAGGGTGCAACTTGGAGAGGTATATGGAGGGTGTGGCTTGGAGAGGTATATGGAGGGTGCAACTTGGAGAGGTATATGGAGGGTGTGGCTTGGAGAGGTATATGGAGGGTGTGGCTTGGAGAGGTATATGGAGGGTGCAACTTGGAGAGGTATATGGAGGGTGTGGCTTGGAGAGGTATATGGAGGGTGCAACTTGGAGAGGTATATGGAGGGTGTGGCTTGGAGAGGTATATGGAGGGTGCAACTTGGAGAGGTATATGGAGGGTGCAACTTGGAGAGGTATATGGAGGGTGTGGCTTGGAGAGGTATATGGAGGGTGCAACTTGGAGAGGTATATGGAGGGTGCGGCTTGGAGAGGTATATGGAGGGTGCAACTTGGAGAGGTATATGGAGGGTGCGGCTTGGAGAGGTATATGGAGGGTGCAACTTGGAGAGGTATATGGAGGGTGCAACTTGGAGAGGTATATGGAGGGTGCGGCTTGGAGAGGTATATGGAGGGTGCGGCTTGGAGAGGTATATGGAGGGTGTGGCTTGGAGAGGTATATGGAGGGTGCGGCTTGGAGAGGTATATGGAGGGTGCAACTTGGAGAGGTATATGGAGGGTGTGGCTTGGAGAGGTATATGGAGGGTGCAACTTGGAGAGGTATATGGAGGGTGCGGCTTGGAGAGGTATATGGAGGGTGCAACTTGGAGAGGTATATGGAGGGTGCGGCTTGGAGAGGTATATGGAGGGTGCAACTTGGAGAGGTATATGGAGGGTGTGGCTTGGAGAGGTATATGGAGGGTGCAACTTGGAGAGGTATATGGAGGGTGCAACTTGGAGAGGTATATGGAGGGTGTGGCTTGGAGAGGTATATGGAGGGTGCAACTTGGAGAGGTATATGGAGGGTGCGGCTTGGAGAGGTATATGGAGGGTGCAACTTGGAGAGGTATATGGAGGGTGCGGCTTGGAGAGGTATATGGAGGGTGCAACTTGGAGAGGTATATGGAGGGTGCAACTTGGAGAGGTATATGGAGGGTGCGGCTTGGAGAGGTATATGGAGGGTGCGGCTTGGAGAGGTATATGGAGGGTGTGGCTTGGAGAGGTATATGGAGGGTGCGGCTTGGAGAGGTATATGGAGGGTGCAACTTGGAGAGGTATATGGAGGGTGTGGCTTGGAGAGGTATATGGAGGGTGCAACTTGGAGAGGTATATGGAGGGTGCGGCTTGGAGAGGTATATGGAGGGTGCAACTTGGAGAGGTATATGGAGGGTGCGGCTTGGAGAGGTATATGGAGGGTGCAACTTGGAGAGGTATATGGAGGGTGCAACTTGGAGAGGTATATGGAGGGTGCGGCTTGGAGAGGTATATGGAGGGTGCGGCTTGGAGAGGTATATGGAGGGTGTGGCTTGGAGAGGTATATGGAGGGTGCGGCTTGGAGAGGTATATGGAGGGTGCGGCTTGGAGAGGTATATGGAGGGTGCGGCTTGGAGAGGTATATGGAGGGTGCGGCTTGGAGAGGTATATGGAGGGTGTGGCTTGGAGAGGTATATGGAGGGTGTGGCTTGGAGAGGTATATGGAGGGTGTGGCTTGGAGAGGTATATGGAGGGTGCAACTTGGAGAGGTATATGGAGGGTGCAACTTGGAGAGGTATATGGAGGGTGCGGCTTGGAGAGATATATGGAGGGTGTGGCTTGGAGAGGTATATGGAGGGTGCAACTTGGAGAGGTATATGGAGGGTGTGGCTTGGAGAGGTATATGGAGGGTGCAACTTGGAGAGGTATATGGAGGGTGCGGCTTGGAGAGGTATATGGAGGGTGCAACTTGGAGAGGTATATGGAGGGTGCGGCTTGGAGAGGTATATGGAGGGTGCAACTTGGAGAGGTATATGGAGGGTGCAACTTGGAGAGGTATATGGAGGGTGCGGCTTGGAGAGGTATATGGAGGGTGCGGCTTGGAGAGGTATATGGAGGGTGTGGCTTGGAGAGGTATATGGAGGGTGCGGCTTGGAGAGGTATATGGAGGGTGCGGCTTGGAGAGGTATATGGAGGGTGCGGCTTGGAGAGGTATATGGAGGGTGCGGCTTGGAGAGGTATATGGAGGGTGTGGCTTGGAGAGGTATATGGAGGGTGTGGCTTGGAGAGGTATATGGAGGGTGTGGCTTGGAGAGGTATATGGAGGGTGCAACTTGGAGAGGTATATGGAGGGTGCAACTTGGAGAGGTATATGGAGGGTGCGGCTTGGAGAGGTATATGGAGGGTGTGGCTTGGAGAGGTATATGGAGGGTGCAACTTGGAGAGGTATATGGAGGGTGCAACTTGGAGAGGTATATGGAGGGTGTGGCTTGGAGAGGTATATGGAGGGTGCAACTTGGAGAGGTATATGGAGGGTGCAACTTGGAGAGGTATATGGAGGGTGCAACTTGGAGAGGTATATGGAGGGTGCAACTTGGAGAGGTATATGGAGGGTGCAACTTGGAGAGGTATATGGAGGGTGTGGCTTGGAGAGGTATATGGAGGGTGCAACTTGGAGAGGTATATGGAGGGTGCAACTTGGAGAGGTATATGGAGGGTGTGGCTTGGAGAGGTATATGGAGGGTGTGGCTTGGAGAGGTATATGGAGTGTGTGGCTTGGAGAGGTATATGGAGGGTGCAACTTGGAGGGGTATATGGAGGGTGCGGCTTGGAGAGGTATATGGAGGGTGCAACTTGGAGAGGTATATGGAGGGTGCGGCTTGGAGAGGTATATGGAGGGTGCAACTTGGAGAGGTATATGGAGGGTGCGGCTTGGAGAGGTATATGGAGGGTGCAACTTGGAGAGGTATATGGAGGGTGCGGCTTGGAGAGGTATATGGAGGGTGCAACTTGGAGAGGTATATGGAGGGTGCAACTTGGAGAGGTATATGGAGGGTGCGGCTTGGAGAGGTATATGGAGGGTGCGGCTTGGAGAGGTATATGGAGGGTGTGGCTTGGAGAGGTATATGGAGGGTGCGGCTTGGAGAGGTATATGGAGGGTGCGGCTTGGAGAGGTATATGGAGGGTGCAGCTTGGAGAGGTATATGGAGGGTGTGGCTTGGAGAGGTATATGGAGGGTGTGGCTTGGAGAGGTATATGGAGGGTGTGGCTTGGAGAGGTATATGGAGGGTGCAACTTGGAGAGGTATATGGAGGGTGCAACTTGGAGAGGTATATGGAGGGTGCGGCTTGGAGAGGTATATGGAGGGTGTGGCTTGGAGAGGTATATGGAGGGTGCAACTTGGAGAGGTATATGGAGGGTGCAACTTGGAGAGGTATATGGAGGGTGTGGCTTGGAGAGGTATATGGAGGGTGCAACTTGGAGAGGTATATGGAGGGTGCAACTTGGAGAGGTATATGGAGGGTGCAACTTGGAGAGGTATATGGAGGGTGCAACTTGGAGAGGTATATGGAGGGTGCAACTTGGAGAGGTATATGGAGGGTGTGGCTTGGAGAGGTATATGGAGGGTGCAACTTGGAGAGGTATATGGAGGGTGCAACTTGGAGAGGTATATGGAGGGTGTGGCTTGGAGAGGTATATGGAGGGTGTGGCTTGGAGAGGTATATGGAGTGTGTGGCTTGGAGAGGTATATGGAGGGTGCAACTTGGAGGGGTATATGGAGGGTGCGGCTTGGAGAGGTATATGGAGGGTGCAACTTGGAGAGGTATATGGAGGGTGCGGCTTGGAGAGGTATATGGAGGGTGCAACTTGGAGAGGTATATGGAGGGTGTGGCTTGGAGAGGTATATGGAGGGTGCAACTTGGAGAGGTATATGGAGGGTGCGGCTTGGAGAGGTATATGGAGGGTGTGGCTTGGAGAGGTATATGGAGGGTGCGGCTTGGAGAGGTATATGGAGGGTGCGGCTTGGAGAGGTATATGGAGGGTGCGGCTTGGAGAGGTATATGGAGGGTGCGGCTTGGAGAGGTATATGGAGGGTGTGGCTTGGAGAGGTATATGGAGGGTGAGGCTTGGAGAGGTATATGGAGGGTGTGGCTTGGAGAGGTATATGGAGGGTGCAACTTGGAGAGGTATATGGAGGGTGCAACTTGGAGAGGTATATGGAGGGTGCGGCTTGGAGAGGTATATGGAGGGTGTGGCTTGGAGAGGTATATGGAGGGTGCAACTTGGAGAGGTATATGGAGGGTGCAACTTGGAGAGGTATATGGAGGGTGTGGCTTGGAGAGGTATATGGAGGGTGCAACTTGGAGAGGTATATGGAGGGTGCAACTTGGAGAGGTATATGGAGGGTGCAACTTGGAGAGGTATATGGAGGGTGCAACTTGGAGAGGTATATGGAGGGTGTGGCTTGGAGAGGTATATGGAGGGTGCAACTTGGAGAGGTATATGGAGGGTGCAACTTGGAGAGGTATATGGAGGGTGTGGCTTGGAGAGGTATATGGAGGGTGTGGCTTGGAGAGGTATATGGAGGGTGTGGCTTGGAGAGGTATATGGAGGGTGCAACTTGGAGAGGTATATGGAGGGTGCTGGCTTGGAGAGGTATATGGAGGGTGCTGCTTGGAGAGGTATATGGAGGGTGTGGCTTGGAGAGGTATATGGAGGGTGCAACTTGGAGAGGTATATGGAGGGTGTGGCTTGGAGAGGTATATGGAGGGTGCAACTTGGAGAGGTATATGGAGGGTGCAACTTGGAGAGGTATATGGAGGGTGCAACTTGGAGAGGTATATGGAGGGTGCAACTTGGAGAGGTATATGGAGGGTGCAACTTGGAGAGGTATATGGAGGGTGCGGCTTGGAGAGGTATATGGAGGGTGCTGGCTTGGAGAGGTATATGGAGGGTGTGGCTTGGAGAGGTATATGGAGGGTGCAACTTGGAGAGGTATATGGAGGGTGCAACTTGGAGAGGTATATGGAGGGTGTGGCTTGGAGAGGTATATGGAGGGTGCAACTTGGAGAGGTATATGGAGGGTGCAACTTGGAGAGGTATATGGAGGGTGCGGCTTGGAGAGGTATATGGAGGGTGTGGCTTGGAGAGGTATATGGAGGGTGCAACTTGGAGAGGTATATGGAGGGTGTGGCTTGGAGAGGTATATGGAGGGTGTGGCTTGGAGAGGTATATGGAGGGTGCAACTTGGAGAGGTATATGGAGGGTGCAGGCTTGGAGAGGTATATGGAGGGTGCGGCTTGGAGAGGTATATGGAGGGTGCAACTTGGAGAGGTATATGGAGGGTGCTGGCTTGGAGAGGTATATGGAGGGTGTGGCTTGGAGAGGTATATGGAGGGTGCTGGCTTGGAGAGGTATATGGAGGGTGCAACTTGGAGAGGTATATGGAGGGTGCAGGCTTGGAGAGGTATATGGAGGGTGTGGCTTGGAGAGGTATATGGAGGGTGCTGGCTTGGAGAGGTATATGGAGGGTGCACTTGGAGAGGTATATGGAGGGTGCGGCTTGGAGAGGTATATGGAGGGTGCAACTTGGAGAGGTATATGGAGGGTGCACTTGGAGAGGTATATGGAGGGTGCAACTTGGAGAGGTATATGGAGGGTGCAACTTGGAGAGGTATATGGAGGGTGCAACTTGGAGAGGTATATGGAGGGTGCAACTTGGAGAGGTATATGGAGGGTGCAACTTGGAGAGGTATATGGAGGGTGCAACTTGGAGAGGTATATGGAGGGTGCTGGCTTGGAGAGGTATATGGAGGGTGCGGCTTGGAGAGGTATATGGAGGGTGCAACTTGGAGAGGTATATGGAGGGTGCGGCTTGGAGAGGTATATGGAGGGTGCAGGCTTGGAGAGGTATATGGAGGGTGCAGGCTTGGAGAGGTATATGGAGGGTGCAACTTGGAGAGGTATATGGAGGGTGCGGCTTGGAGAGGTATATGGAGGGGTGCAACTTGGAGAGGTATATGGAGGGTGCAACTTGGAGAGGTATATGGAGGGTGCAACTTGGAGAGGTATATGGAGGGTGTGGCTTGGAGAGGTATATGGAGGGTGCAACTTGGAGAGGTATATGGAGGGTGCAACTTGGAGAGGTATATGGAGGGTGCTGGCTTGGAGAGGTATATGGAGGGTGCGGCTTGGAGAGGTATATGGAGGTGTGGCTTGGAGAGGTATATGGAGGGTGCAGCTTGGAGAGGTATATGGAGGGTGCGGCTTGGAGAGGTATATGGAGGGTGCAACTTGGAGAGGTATATGGAGGGTGCGGCTTGGAGAGGTATATGGAGGGTGCGGCTTGGAGAGGTATATGGAGGGTGCAACTTGGAGAGGTATATGGAGGGTGCAACTTGGAGAGGTATATGGAGGGTGTGGCTTGGAGAGGTATATGGAGGGTGCGGCTTGGAGAGGTATATGGAGGGTGCGGCTTGGAGAGGTATATGGAGGGTGTGGCTTGGAGAGGTATATGGAGGGTGTGGCTTGGAGAGGTATATGGAGGGTGTGGCTTGGAGAGGTATATGGAGGGTGCAACTTGGAGAGGTATATGGAGGGTGCAACTTGGAGAGGTATATGGAGGGTGCGGCTTGGAGAGGTATATGGAGGGTGCTGGCTTGGAGAGGTATATGGAGGGTGCAACTTGGAGAGGTATATGGAGGGTGCAACTTGGAGAGGTATATGGAGGGTGTGGCTTGGAGAGGTATATGGAGGGTGCAGCTTGGAGAGGTATATGGAGGGTGGCAACTTGGAGAGGTATATGGAGGGTGCAACTTGGAGAGGTATATGGAGGGTGCGACTTGGAGAGGTATATGGAGGGTGCAACTTGGAGAGGTATATGGAGGGTGTGGCTTGGAGAGGTATATGGAGGGTGCAACTTGGAGAGGTATATGGAGGGTGCACTTGGAGAGGTATATGGAGGGTGGCTTGGAGAGGTATATGGAGGGTGTGGCTTGGAGAGGTATATGGAGGGTGTGGCTTGGAGAGGTATATGGAGGGTGCAACTTGGAGAGGTATATGGAGGGTGCGGCTTGGAGAGGTATATGGAGGGTGCAACTTGGAGAGGTATATGGAGGGTGCTGGCTTGGAGAGGTATATGGAGGGTGCAACTTGGAGAGGTATATGGAGGGTGTGGCTTGGAGAGGTATATGGAGGGTGCAACTTGGAGAGGTATATGGAGGGTGCAACTTGGAGAGGTATATGGAGGGTGCACTTGGAGAGGTATATGGAGGGTGCAACTTGGAGAGGTATATGGAGGGTGCAACTTGGAGAGGTATATGGAGGGTGCGGCTTGGAGAGGTATATGGAGGGTGTGGCTTGGAGAGGTATATGGAGGGTGTGCTTGGAGAGGTATATGGAGGGTGCAACTTGGAGAGGTATATGGAGGGTGCAACTTGGAGAGGTATATGGAGGGTGTGGCTTGGAGAGGTATATGGAGGGTGCAACTTGGAGAGGTATATGGAGGGTGCAACTTGGAGAGGTATATGGAGGGTGCGGCTTGGAGAGGTATATGGAGGGTGTGGCTTGGAGAGGTATATGGAGGGTGCAACTTGGAGAGGTATATCTTGGAGAGGTATATGGAGGGTGTGGCTTGGAGAGGTATATGGAGGGTGCAACTTGGAGAGGTATATGGAGGGTGTGGCTTGGAGAGGTATATGGAGGGTGTGGCTTGGAGAGGTATATGGAGGGTGTGGCTTGGAGAGGTATATGGAGGGTGTGGCTTGGAGAGGTATATGGAGGGTGCAACTTGGAGAGGTATATGGAGGGTGTGGCTTGGAGAGGTATATGGAGGGTGCTGCTTGGAGAGGTATATGGAGGGTGTGGCTTGGAGAGGTATATGGAGGGTGCAAGCTTGGAGAGGTATATGGAGGGTGCGGCTTGGAGAGGTATATGGAGGGTGCAGGCTTGGAGAGGTATATGGAGGGTGCGACTTGGAGAGGTATATGGAGGGTGCGACTTGGAGAGGTATATGGAGGGTGCAACTTGGAGAGGTATATGGAGGGTGCAGCTTGGAGAGGTATATGGAGGGTGCAGCTTGGAGAGGTATATGGAGGGTGCAACTTGGAGAGGTATATGGAGGGTGCAACTTGGAGAGGTATATGGAGGGTGCGGCTTGGAGAGGTATATGGAGGGTGCTGAGCTTGGAGAGGTATATGGAGGGTGCAACTTGGAGAGGTATATGGAGGGTGTGGCTTGGAGAGGTATATGGAGGGTGCTGCTTGGAGAGGTATATGGAGGGTGCAACTTGGAGAGGTATATGGAGGGTGCAGCTTGGAGAGGTATATGGAGGGTGCTGGCTTGGAGAGGTATATGGAGGGTGCAACTTGGAGAGGTATATGGAGGGTGCAGGCTTGGAGAGGTATATGGAGGGTGCAACTTGGAGAGGTATATGGAGGGTGCTGGCTTGGAGAGGTATATGGAGGGTGCAACTTGGAGAGGTATATGGGGGGTGCAACTTGGAGAGGTATATGGAGGGTGTGGCTTGGAGAGGTATATGGAGGGTGCGGCTTGGAGAGGTATATGGAGGGTGTGGCTTGGAGAGGTATATGGAGGGTGCGGCTTGGAGAGGTATATGGAGGGTGCGGCTTGGAGAGGTATATGGAGGGTGCAACTTGGAGAGGTATATGGAGGGTGCGGCTTGGAGGGGTATATGGAGGGTGCGGCTTGGAGAGGTATATGGAGGGTGCAACTTGGAGAGGTATATGGAGGGTGCAACTTGGAGAGGTATATGGAGGGTGTGGCCTTGGAGAGGAATATGGAGGGTGTGGCTTGGAGAGGTATATGGAGGGTGCGGCTTGGAGAGGTATATGGAGGGTGCAACTTGGAGAGGTATATGGAGGGTGTGGCTTGGAGAGGTATATGGAGGGTGCGGCTTGGAGAGGTATATGGAGGGTGCGGCTTGGAGAGGTATATGGAGGGTGCAACTTGGAGAGGTATATGCGAGGGTGTGGCTTGGAGAGGTATATGGAGGGTGCAACTTGGAGAGGTATATGGAGGGTGCAACTTGGAGAGGTATATGGAGGGTGCAACTTGGAGAGGTATATGGAGGGTGCTGGCTTGGAGAGGTATATGGAGGGTGCAACTTGGAGAGGTATATGGAGGGTGCAACTTGGAGAGGTATATGGGTGTGGCTTGGAGAGGTATATGGAGGGTGCGCTTGGAGAGGTATATGGAGGGTGTGGCTTGGAGAGGTATATGGAGGGTGCGGCTTGGAGAGGTATATGGAGGGTGCGGCTTGGAGAGGTATATGGAGGGTGCAACTTGGAGAGGTATATGGAGGGTGCGGCTTGGAGGGTATATGGAGGGTGCGGCTTGGAGAGGTATATGGAGGGTGCAACTTGGAGAGGTATATGGAGGGTGCAACTTGGAGAGGTATATGGAGGGTGTGGCTTGGAGAGGTATATGGAGGGTGTGGCTTGGAGAGGTATATGGAGGGTGCGGCTTGGAGAGGTATATGGAGGGTGCAACTTGGAGAGGTATATGGAGGGTGTGGCTTGGAGAGGTATATGGAGGGTGCGGCTTGGAGAGGTATATGGAGGGTGCGGCTTGGAGAGGTATATGGAGGGTGCAACTTGGAGAGGTATATGGAGGGTGTGGCTTGGAGAGGTATATGGAGGGTGTGGCTTGGAGAGGTATATGGAGGGTGCAACTTGGAGAGGTATATGGAGGGTGTGGCTTGGAGAGGTATATGGAGGGTGCAACTTGGAGAGGTATATGGAGGGTGTGGCTTGGAGAGGTATATGGAGGGTGCTACTTGGAGAGGTATATGGAGGGTGCGGCTTGGAGAGGTATATGGAGGGTGCAACTTGGAGAGGTATATGGAGGGTGCAACTTGGAGAGGTATATGGAGGGTGTGGCTTGGAGAGGTATATGGAGGGTGTGGCTTGGAGAGGTATATGGAGGGTGCAACTTGGAGAGGTATATGGAGGGTGCAACTTGGAGAGGTATATGGAGGGGTGCACTTGGAGAGGTATATGGAGGGTGTGGCTTGGAGAGGTATATGGAGGGTGTGGCTTGGAGAGGTATATGGAGGGTGCAACTTGGAGAGGTATATGGAGGGTGCGGCTTGGAGAGGTATATGGAGGGTGTGGCTTGGAGAGGTATATGGAGGGTGTGGCTTGGAGAGGTATATGGAGGGTGACTGGAGAGGTATATGGAGGGGGGTGTGGCTTGGAGAGGTATATGGAGGGTGCAACTTGGAGAGGTATATGGAGGGTGCAACTTGGAGAGGTATATGGAGGGTGCACTTGGAGAGGTATATGGAGGGTGTGGCTTGGAGAGGTAGGGTGCATCGGAGGGGGGTGCAACTTGGAGAGGTATATGGAGGGTGCAACTTGGAGAGGTATATGGAGGGTGCGGCTTGGAGAGGTATATGGAGGGTGCAACTTGGAGAGGTATATGGAGGGTGCAACTTGGAGAGGTATATGGAGGGTGTGGCTTGGAGAGGTATATGGAGGGTGTGGCTTGGAGAGGTATATGGAGGGTGCAACTTGGAGAGGTATATGGAGGGTGCAACTTGGAGAGGTATATGGAGGGTGCAACTTGGAGAGGTATATGGAGGGTGTGGCTTGGAGAGGTATATGGAGGGTGCAACTTGGAGAGGTATATGGAGGGTGCAACTTGGAGAGGTATATGGAGGGTGTGGCTTGGAGAGGTATATGGACGGTGTGGCTTGGAGAGGTATATGGAGGGTGCAACTTGGAGAGGTATATGGAGGGTGCGGCTTGGAGAGGTATATGGAGGGTGTGGCTTGGAGAGGTATATGGAGGGTGTGGCTTGGAGAGGTATATGGAGGGTGCAACTTGGAGAGGTATATGGGAGGGTGTGGCTTGGAGAGGTATATGGAGGGTGCAACTTGGAGAGGTATATGGAGGGTGCAACTTGGAGAGGTATATGGAGGGTGTGGCTTGGAGAGGTATATGGAGGGTGTGGCTTGGAGAGGTATATGGAGGGTGCAACTTGGAGAGGTATATGGAGTGTGTGGCTTGGAGAGGTATATGGAGGGTGCAACTTGGAGAGGTATATGGAGGGTGCTGGCTTGGAGAGGTATATGGAGGGTGCAACTGGAGAGGTATATGGAGGGTGCGGCTTGGAGAGGTATATGGAGGGTGCAACTTGGAGAGGTATATGGAGGGTGTGGCTTGGAGAGGTATATGGAGGGTGCAACTTGGAGAGGTATATGGAGGGTGCAACTTGGAGAGGTATATGGAGGGTGCAACTTGGAGAGGTATATGGAGGGTGCAACTTGGAGAGGTATATGGAGGGTGCAACTTGGAGAGGTATATGGAGGGTGCGCACTTGGAGAGGTATATGGAGGGTGTGGCTTGGAGAGGTATATGGAGGGTGTGGCTTGGAGAGGTATATGGAGGGTGCAACTTGGAGAGGTATATGGAGGGTGCAAGCTTGGAGAGGTATATGGAGGGTGTGGCTTGGAGAGGTATATGGAGGGTGCAACTTGGAGAGGTATATGGAGGGTGCAACTTGGAGAGGTATATGGAGGGTGCGGCTTGGAGAGGTATATGGAGGGTGTGCTGGAGAGGTATATGGAGGGTGCAACTTGGAGAGGTATATGGAGGGTGCGGCTTGGAGAGGTATATGGAGGGTGTGGCCTTGGAGAGGTATATGGAGGGTGCAACTTGGAGAGGTATATGGAGGGTGTGAGCTTGGAGAGGTATATGGAGGGTGTGGCTTGGAGAGGTATATGGAGGGTGCAACTTGGAGAGGTATATGGAGGGTGTGCTTGGAGAGGTATATGGAGGGTGTGGCTTGGAGAGGTATATGGAGGGTGTGGCTTGGAGAGGTATATGGAGGGTGCAACTTGGAGAGGTATATGGAGGGTGGGCTTGGAGAGGTATATGGAGGGTGGGCTTGGAGAGGTATATGGAGGGTGTGGCTTGGAGAGGTATATGGAGGGTGCAACTTGGAGAGGTATATGGAGGGTGCAGGCTTGGAGAGGTATATGGAGGGTGCACTTGGAGAGGTATATGGAGGGTGCAACTTGGAGAGGTATATGGAGGGTGGCAACTTGGAGAGGTATATGGAGGGTGCAACTTGGAGAGGTATATGGAGGGTGCAGCTTGGAGAGGTATATGGAGGGTGCTGCTTGGAGAGGTATATGGAGGGTGCACTTGGAGAGGTATATGGAGGGTGCAACTTGGAGAGGTATATGGAGGGTGCTGGCTTGGAGAGGTATATGGAGGGTGTGGCTTGGAGAGGTATATGGAGGGTGCAACTTGGAGAGGTATATGGAGGGTGCTGCTTGGAGAGGTATATGGAGGGTGTGGCTTGGAGAGGTATATGGAGGGTGCAACTTGGAGAGGTATATGGAGGGTGCAACTTGGAGAGGTATATGGAGGGTGCTGGCTTGGAGAGGTATATGGAGGGTGCAACTTGGAGAGGTATATGGAGGGTGCGGCTTGGAGAGGTATATGGAGGGGTGCAACTTGGAGAGGTATATGGAGGGTGTGGCTTGGAGAGGTATATGGAGGGTGCAACTTGGAGAGGTATATGGAGGGGTGCACTTGGAGAGGTATATGGAGGGTGTGGCTTGGAGAGGTATATGGAGGGTGCGGCTTGGAGAGGTATATGGAGGGTGGCTTGGAGAGGTATATGGAGGGTGCGGCTTGGAGAGGTATATGGAGGGTGCTGCTTGGAGAGGTATATGGAGGGTGCAACTTGGAGAGGTATATGGAGGGTGCGGCTTGCGAGGGTATATGGAGGGTGCTGGCTTGGAGAGGTATATGGAGGGTGCAACTTGGAGAGGTATATGGAGGGTGCACTTGGAGAGGTATATGGAGGGTGGGCTTGGAGAGGAATATGGAGGGTGTGGCTTGGAGAGGTATATGGAGGGTGCGGCTTGGAGAGGTATATGGAGGGTGCAACTTGGAGAGGTATATGGAGGGTGTGGCTTGGAGAGGTATATGGAGGGTGCGGCTTGGAGAGGTATATGGAGGGTGCGGCTTGGAGAGGTATATGGAGGGTGCAACTTGGAGAGGTATATGGAGGGTGTGGCTTGGAGAGGTATATGGAGGGGTGCAACTTGGAGAGGTATATGGAGGGTGCAACTTGGAGAGGTATATGGAGGGTGCAACTTGGAGAGGTATATGGAGGGTGTGGCTTGGAGAGGTATATGGAGGGTGCAACTTGGAGAGGTATATGGGGGTGCAACTTGGAGAGGTATATGGAGGGTGAGCTTGGAGAGGTATATGGAGGGTGCGGCTTGGAGAGGTATATGGAGGGTGTGGCTTGGAGAGGTATATGGAGGGTGCGGCTTGGAGAGGTATATGGAGGGTGCGGCTTGGAGAGGTATATGGAGGGTGCAACTTGGAGAGGTATATGGAGGGTGCGGCTTGGAGAGGGTATATGGAGGGTGCGGCTTGGAGAGGTATATGGAGGGTGCAACTTGGAGAGGTATATGGAGGGTGCAACTTGGAGAGGTATATGGAGGGTGTGGCTTGGAGAGGTATATGGAGGGTGTGGCTTGGAGAGGTATATGGAGGGTGCGGCTTGGAGAGGTATATGGAGGGTGCAACTTGGAGAGGTATATGGAGGGTGTGGCTTGGAGAGGTATATGGAGGGTGCGGCCTTGGAGAGGTATATGGAGGGTGCGGCTTGGAGAGGTATATGGAGGGTGCAACTTGGAGAGGTATATGGAGGGTGTGGCTTGGAGAGGTATATGGAGGGTGTGGCTTGGAGAGGTATATGGAGGGTGCAACTTGGAGAGGTATATGGAGGGTGTGGCTTGGAGAGGTATATGGAGGGTGCAACTTGGAGAGGTATATGGAGGGTGTGGCTTGGAGAGGTATATGGAGGGTGCAACTTGGAGAGGTATATGGAGGGTGCGGCTTGGAGAGGTATATGGAGGGTGCAACTTGGAGAGGTATATGGAGGGTGCAACTTGGAGAGGTATATGGAGGGTGCTGGCTTGGAGAGGTATATGGAGGGTGTGGCTTGGAGAGGTATATGGAGGGTGCAACTTGGAGAGGTATATGGAGGGTGCAACTTGGAGAGGTATATGGAGGGTGCAACTTGGAGAGGTATATGGAGGGTGTGGCTTGGAGAGGTATATGGAGGGTGTGGCTTGGAGAGGTATATGGAGGGTGCAACTTGGAGAGGTATATGGAGGGTGCGGCTTGGAGAGGTATATGGAGGGTGTGGCTTGGAGAGGTATATGGAGGGTGTGGCTTGGAGAGGTATATGGAGGGTGCAACTTGGAGAGGTATATGGAGGGTGTGGCTTGGAGAGGTATATGGAGGGTGCAACTTGGAGAGGTATATGGAGGGTGCAACTTGGAGAGGTATATGGAGGGTGTGCTTGGAGAGGTATATGGAGGGTGTGGCTTGGAGAGGTATATGGAGGGTGTGGCTTGGAGAGGTATATGGAGGGTGCAACTTGGAGAGGTATATGGAGGGTGTGGCTTGGAGAGGTATATGGAGGGTGCAGCTTGGAGAGGTATATGGAGGGTGCGGCTTGGAGAGGTATATGGAGGGTGCAACTTGGAGAGGTATATGGAGGGTGCAACTTGGAGAGGTATATGGAGGGTGTGGCTTGGAGAGGTATATGGAGGGTGTGGCTTGGAGAGGTATATGGAGGGTGCAACTTGGAGAGGTATATGGAGGGTGCAACTTGGAGAGGTATATGGAGGGTGCAACTTGGAGAGGTATATGGCAGGGTGTGGCTTGGAGAGGTATATGGAGGGTGCGAACTTGGAGAGGTATATGGAGGGTGCAACTTGGAGAGGTATATGGAGGGTGTGGCTTGGAGAGGTATATGGACGGTGTGGCTTGGAGAGGTATATGGAGGGTGCAACTTGGAGAGGTATATGGAGGGTGCGGCTTGGAGAGGTATATGGAGGGTGTGGCTTGGAGAGGTATATGGAGGGTGTGGCTTGGAGAGGTATATGGAGGGTGCAACTGGAGGTATATGGAGGGGTGGCTTGGAGAGGTATATGGAGGGTGCAACTTGGAGAGGTATATGGAGGGTGCAACTTGGAGAGGTATATGGAGGGTGTGGCTTGGAGAGGTATATGGAGGGTGTGGCTTGGAGAGGTATATGGAGGGTGCAACTTGGAGAGGTATATGAGGGTGCAACTTGGAGAGGTATATGGAGGGTGCGGCTTGGAGAGGTATATGGAGGGTGTGGCTTGGAGAGGTATATGGAGGGTGCAACTTGGAGAGGTATATGGAGGGTGCAACTTGGAGAGGTATATGGAGGGTGCAACTTGGAGAGGTATATGGAGGGTGTGGCTTGGAGAGGTATATGGAGGGTGCGGCTTGGAGAGGTATATGGAGGGTGCAACTTGGAGAGGTATATGGAGGGTGCAACTTGGAGAGGTATATGGAGGGTGTGGCTTGGAGAGGTATATGGAGGGTGCGGCTTGGAGAGGTATATGGAGGGTGCGGCTTGGAGAGGTATATGGAGGGTGCAACTTGGAGAGGTATATGGAGGGTGTGGCTTGGAGAGGTATATGGAGGGTGCAACTTGGAGAGGTATATGGAGGGTGCGGCTTGGAGAGGTATATGGAGGGTGCGGCTTGGAGAGGTATATGGAGGGTGCAACTTGGAGAGGTATATGGAGGGTGCAGGCTTGGAGAGGTATATGGAGGGTGCGGCTTGGAGAGGTATATGGAGGGTGTGGCTTGGAGAGGTATATGGAGGGTGCAACTTGGAGAGGTATATGGAGGGTGCAACTTGGAGAGGTATATGGAGGGTGTGGCTTGGAGAGGTATATGGAGGGTGCGGCTTGGAGAGGTATATGGAGGGTGTGGCTTGGAGAGGTATATGGAGGGTGCGGCTTGGAGAGGTATATGGAGGGTGCGGCTTGGAGAGGTATATGGAGGGTGCAACTTGGAGAGGTATATGGAGGGTGCGGCTTGGAGAGGTATATGGAGGGTGCGGCTTGGAGAGGTATATGGAGGGTGCAACTTGGAGAGGTATATGGAGGGTGCAACTTGGAGAGGTATATGGAGGGTGTGGCTTGGAGAGGTATATGGAGGGTGTGGCTTGGAGAGGTATATGGAGGGTGCGGCTTGGAGAGGTATATGGAGGGTGCAACTTGGAGAGGTATATGGAGGGTGTGGCTTGGAGAGGTATATGGAGGGTGCGCTTGGAGAGGTATATGGAGGGTGCGGCTTGGAGAGGTATATGGAGGGTGCAACTTGGAGAGGTATATGGAGGGTGTGGCTTGGAGAGGTATATGGAGGGTGTGGCTTGGAGAGGTATATGGAGGGTGCAACTTGGAGAGGTATATGGAGGGTGTGCTTGGAGAGGTATATGGAGGGTGCAACTTGGAGAGGTATATGGAGGGTGCTGCTTGGAGAGGTATATGGAGGGTGCAACTTGGAGAGGTATATGGAGGGTGCGGCTTGGAGAGGTATATGGAGGGTGCAACTTGGAGAGGTATATGGAGGTGCAACTTGGAGAGGTATATGGAGGGTGTGGCTTGAGAGAGGTATATGGAGGGTGTGGCTTGGAGAGGTATATGGAGGGTGCAACTTGGAGAGGTATATGGAGGGTGCAACTTGGAGAGGTATATGGAGGGTGCAACTTGGAGAGGTATATGGAGGGTGTGGCTTGGAGAGGTATATGGAGGGTGTGGCTTGGAGAGGTATATGGAGGGTGCAACTTGGAGAGGTATATGGAGGGTGCGGCTTGGAGAGGTATATGGAGGGTGTGGCTTGGAGAGGTATATGGAGGGTGTGGCTTGGAGAGGTATATGGAGGGTGCAACTTGGAGAGGTATATGGAGGGTGTGGCTTGGAGAGGTATATGGAGGGTGCAACTTGGAGAGGTATATGGAGGGGTGCAACTTGGAGAGGTATATGGAGGGTGTGGCTTGGAGAGGTATATGGAGGGTGTGGCTTGGAGAGGTATATGGAGGGTGCAACTTGGAGAGGTATATGGAGGGTGCAGCTTGAGAGGTATATGGAGGGTGCGGCTTGGAAGAGGTATATGGAGGGTGCAACTTGGAGAGGTATATGGAGGGTGCAACTTGGAGAGGTATATGGAGGGTGTGGCTTGGAGAGGTATATGGAGGGTGTGGCTTGGAGAGGTATATGGAGGGTGCAACTTGGAGAGGTATATGGAGGGTGCACTTGGAGAGGTATATGGAGGGTGCAACTTGGAGAGGTATATGGAGGGTGTGGCTTGGAGAGGTATATGGAGGGTGCAGCTTGGAGAGGTATATGGAGGGTGCAACTTGGAGAGGTATATGGAGGGTGCGGCTTGGAGAGGTATATGGAGGGTGTGGCTTGGAGAGGTATATGGAGGGTGCAACTTGGAGAGGTATATGGAGGGTGCGACTTGGAGAGGTATATGGAGGGTGTGGCTTGGAGAGGTATAATGGAGGGTGTGGCTTGGAGAGGTATATGGAGGGTGCAACTTGGAGAGGTATATGGAGGGGTGGCACTTGGAGAGGTATATGGAGGGTGCAGACTTGGAGAGGTATATGGAGGGTGCAGCTTGGAGAGGTATATGGAGGGTGCTGGCTTGGAGAGGTATATGGAGGGTGTGGCTTGGAGAGGTATATGGAGGGTGCAACTTGGAGAGGTATATGGAGGGTGCAACTTGGAGAGGTATATGGAGGGTGCGGCTTGGAGAGGTATATGGAGGGTGTGGCTTGGAGAGGTATATGGAGGGTGCAACTTGGAGAGGTATATGGAGGGTGCAACTTGGAGAGGTATATGGAGGGTGCTGGCTTGGAGAGGTATATGGAGGGTGCGGCTTGGAGAGGTATATGGAGGGTGGCTTGGAGAGGTATATGGAGGGTGTGGCTTGGAGAGGTATATGGAGGGTGCACTTGGAGAGGTATATGGAGGGGTGCGGCTTGGAGAGGTATATGGAGGGTGCAACTTGGAGAGGTATATGGAGGGGTGGGCTTGGAGAGGTATATGGAGGGTGCAACTTGGAGAGGTATATGGAGGGTGCGGCTTGGAGAGGTATATGGAGGGTGTGGCTTGGAGAGGTATATGGAGGGTGCAACTTGGAGAGGTATATGGAGGGTGCGACTTGGAGAGGTATATGGAGGGTGAGGCTTGGAGAGGTATATGGAGGGTGCTGGCTTGGAGAGGTATATGGAGGGTGCAACTTGGAGAGGTATATGGAGGGTGTGGCTTGGAGAGGTATATGGAGGGTGCAACTTGGAGAGGTATATGGAGGGTGCAACTTGGAGAGGTATATGGAGGGTGCGGCTTGGAGAGGTATATGGAGGGTGTGGCTTGGAGAGGTATATGGAGGGGTGCAACTTGGAGAGGTATATGGAGGGTGCAACTTGGAGAGGTATATGGAGGGTGCGGCTTGGAGAGGTATATGGAGGTGTGGCTTGGAGAGGTATATGGAGGGAGTGGCTTGGAGAGGTATATGGAGGGTGCAGACTTGGAGAGGTATATGGAGGGTGCGGCTTGGAGAGGTATATGGAGGGTGCAACTTGGAGAGGTATATGGAGGGTGTGGCTTGGAGAGGTATATGGAGGGTGCAACTTGGAGAGGTATATGGAGGGTGCGGCTTGGAGAGGTATATGGAGGGTGTGGCTTGGAGCGGTATATGGAGGGTGCAACTTGGAGAGGTATATGGAGGGTGCAACTTGGAGAGGTATATGGAGGGTGCGGCTTGGAGAGGTATATGGAGGGTGCGAACTTGGAGAGGTATATGGAGGGTGTGGCTTGGAGAGGTATATGGAGGGTGCTGGCTTGGAGAGGTATATGGAGGGTGCAACTTGGAGAGGTATATGGAGGGTGCAACTTGGAGAGGTATATGGAGGGTGCGGCTTGGAGAGGTATATGGAGGGTGCAACTTGGAGAGGTATATGGAGGGTGCAACTTGGAGGAGGTATATGGCAGGGTGCAACTTGGAGAGGTATATGGAGGGTGCAACTTGGAGAGGTATATGGAGGGTGCGGCTTGGAGAGGTATATGGAGGGTGTGGCTTGGAGAGGTATATGGAGGGTGCAACTTGGAGAGGTATATGGAGGGTGCAACTTGGAGAGGTATATGGAGGGTGCAACTTGGAGAGGTATATGGAGGGTGTGGCTTGGAGAGGTATATGGAGGGTGCAACTTGGAGAGGTATATGGAGGGTGTGGCCTTGGGAGAGGTATATGGAGGGTGCGGCTTGGAGAGGTATATGGAGGGTGCGGCTTGGAGAGGTATATGGAGGGTGTGGCTTGGAGAGGTATATGGAGGGTGTGGCTTGGAGAGGTATATGGAGGGTGCAACTTGGAGAGGTATATGGAGGGGTGCGGCTTGGAGAGGTATATGGAGGGTGCAACTTGGAGAGGTATATGGAGGGTGTGGCTTGGAGAGGTATATGGAGGGTGCAACTTGGAGAGGTATATGGAGGGTGCGGCTTGGGAGAGGTATATGGAGGGTGTGGCTTGGAGAGGTATATGGAGGGTGCAACTTGGAGAGGGTATATGGAGGGTGCAACTTGGAGAGGGTATATGGAGGGTGCGGCTTGGAGAGGTATATGGAGGGTGCGGCTTGGAGAGGTATATGGAGGGTGCAACTTGGAGAGGTATATGGAGGGTGTGGCTTGGAGAGGTATATGGAGGGTGTGGCTTGGAGAGGTATATGGAGGGTGCAACTTGGAGAGGTATATGGAGGGTGCAACTTGGAGAGGTATATGGAGGGTGCGGCTTGGAGAGGTATATGGAGGGTGTGGCTTGGAGAGGTATATGGAGGGTGCAACTTGGAGAGGTATATGGAGGGTGGCATTGGAGAGGTATATGGAGGGTGCGGCTTGGAGAGGTATATGGAGGGTGCTGCTTGGAGAGGTATATGGAGGGTGTGGCTTGGAGAGGTATATGGAGGGGTGCTGGCTTGGAGAGGTATATGGAGGGTGCAACTTGGAGAGGTATATGGAGGGTGCGACTTGGAGAGGTATATGGAGGGTGCAACTTGGAGAGGTATATGGAGGGTGTGGCTTGGAGAGGTATATGGAGGGTGCAACTTGGAGAGGTATATGGAGGGTGCGGCTTGGAGAGGTATATGGAGGGTGTGGCTTGGAGAGGTATATGGAGGGTGCAACTTGGAGAGGTATATGGAGGGTGCCTTGAGAGGTATATGGAGGGTGCGGCTTGGAGAGGTATATGGAGGGTGCGGCTTGGAGAGGTATATGGAGGGTGCAACTTGGAGAGGTATATGGAGGGTGTGGCTTGGAGAGGTATATGGAGGGTGCAACTTGGAGAGGTATATGGAGGGTGCGGCTTGGAGAGGTATATGGAGGGTGCAGGCTTGGAGAGGTATATGGAGGGCTGAGTTGAGGGTGCAACTTGGAGAGGTATATGGAGGGTGCGGCTTGGAGAGGTATATGGAGGGTGCTGGCTTGGAGAGGTATATGGAGGGTGCAACTTGGAGAGGTATATGGAGGGTGCAACTTGGAGAGGTATATGGAGGGTGTGCGCTTGGAGAGGTATATGGAGGGTGCGGCTTGGAGAGGTATATGGAGGGGTGCAACTTGGAGAGGTATATGGAGGGTGCAGCTTGGAGAGGTATATGGAGGGTGCACTTGGAGAGGTATATGGAGGGTGCAACTTGGAGAGGTATATGGAGGGTGCGGCTTGAGAGAGGTATATGGAGGGTGTGGCTTGGAGAGGTATATGGAGGGTGCAACTTGGAGAGGTATATGGAGGGTGCAGGCTTGGAGAGGTATATGGAGGGTGCTGGCTTGGAGAGGTATATGGAGGGTGTGGCTTGGAGAGGTATATGGAGGGTGTGGCTTGGAGAGGTATATGGAGGGTGCAACTTGGAGAGGTATATGGAGGGTGCGGCTTGGAGAGGTATATGGAGGTGCTTGAGAGGTATATGGAGGGTGTGGCTTGGAGAGGTATATGGAGGGTGCAACTTGGAGAGGTATATGGAGGGTGCGGCTTGGAGAGGTATATGGAGGGTGTGGCTTGGAGAGGTATATGGAGGGTGCAACTTGGAGAGGTATATGGAGGGTGCAACTTGGAGAGGTATATGGAGGTGCGGCTTGGAGAGGTATATGGAGGGTGCAACTTGGAGAGGTATATGGAGGGTGTGGCTTGGAGAGGTATATGGAGGGTGCAGCTTGGAGAGGTATATGGAGGGTTGCAACT
>NW_027277609.1:0-26450 GCF_030028105.1 Mobula birostris
CACGAGGAAATATACCGGCTGGTCGAGTGAATCTCAGCAGGAGATGAGAGGGTGTACAGAAGAGAGATATACTGGCTGGTTGTCAGAATCTCAGGTGGAGATGACAGGATGTACAGCAGACAGATATAGTGGCTGCTTGAGTGAATCTCAGGTGGAGATGAGAGGGTGTACAGGAGAGAGATATACCGGCTGGTCGAGTGAATCTCAGGTGGAGATGAGAGGGTGTACAGGAGAGAGATATACCGGCTGCTTGAGTGAATCTCAGGTGGAGATGAGAGGGTGTACAGGAGAGATATATACCGGCTGGTTGAGTGAATCTCAGGTGGTGATGAGAGGGTGTACAAGAGAGAGGTATGCCGGCTGGTTGTCAGAATCGCAGGGGGAGATGACAGGGTGTACAGGAGAGAGATATAACGGCTTGTAGAGTGAATCTCAGATGGAGATGAGAGGGTGTACAGGAGAGAGATCTACCAGCTGGATGAGTGAATCTCAGGTGGAGATGAGAGGGTGTACAGGAGAGAGATATACCGGCTGCTTGAGTGACTCTCAGGTGGAGATGAGAGGGTGTACAGGAGGGAGATATACCGGCTGCTTGAGTGAGTCTCAGGTGGAGATGAGAGGGTGTACAGGAGGGAGATATACCGGCTGCTTGAGTGACTCTCAGGTGGAGATGAGAGGGTGTACAGGAGGGAGATATACCGGATGCTTGAGTGAACTACAGGTGGAGATGAGAGGGCGTACAGGAGGGAGATATACCGGCAGGTCGAGTGAATCTCAGGTTGAGATGAGAGGACGTACAGGAGAGAGATATACCGGCTGGTTGAGTGAATCTCAGGTGGAGATGAGAGGGTGTACAGGAGAGAGATATACCGGCTGGTCGAGTGAATCTCAGGTGGAGATGAGAGGGCGTACAGGAGAGAGATATACTGGCTGGTCGAGTGAATCTCAGGAGGAGATGAGAGGGCGTACAGGAGAGACATATACCGGCTAGTCGATTGAATCTGAGGTGGAGATGACAGGGCGTACAGGAGAGAGATATACCGGCTGCTTGACTGAATCTCAGGTGGAGATGAGAGGGTGTACAGGCGAGAGATATACCGGCTGGTTGAGTGAATCTCAGGTGGTGATGAGAGGGTGTACAAGAGAGAGATATACCGGCTGGTTGTCAGAATCGCAGCGGGAGATGACAGGGCGTACAGGAGAGAGATATACCGGCTGCTTGACTGAATCTCAGATGGAGATGAGAGGGTGTACAGGAGAGAGATATACCAGCTGGATGAGTGAATCTCAGGTGGAGATGAGAGGGTGTACAAGAGAGAGATATACCGGCTGCTTGAGTGAATCTCAGGTGGAGATGAGAGGGCGTAGAGGAGAGAGATATACCGCT
This sequence comes from Mobula birostris, assembly GCF_030028105.1. NCBI lineage: Eukaryota > Metazoa > Chordata > Chondrichthyes > Myliobatiformes > Myliobatidae > Mobula > Mobula birostris. Next base: position 1,388 of record NW_027277609.1, read on the forward strand.
GCTTGAGCGAATCTCAGGTGGAGATGAGAGGGTGTACAGGAGAGAGATATACCGGCTGCTTGAGTGAATCTCAGGTGGTGATGACAGGGTGTACAGCAGACTGATACAGTGGGGTATAGTGAATCTCAGGTGGAGATGAGAGGGTGTACAGGAGAGAGATATACCGGCTGGTTGAGTGAATCTCAGGTGGAGATGAGAGGGCGTACAGGAGAGAGATAAAGCGGCTGCTTCAGTGAATCTCAGGTGGAGATGAGAGGGTGTACAGGAGAGAGATATACCGGCTGGTCGAGTGAATCTCAGGTGGAGATGAGAGGGCGTACAGGAGAGAGATATACCGGCTGCTGGAGTGAATCTCAGGTGGAGATGAGAGGGCGTACAGGAGAGAGATATACCGGCTGCTTGAGTGAATCTCAGGTGGAGATGAGAGGGTGTACAGGAGGGAGATATACCGGCTGGTCGAGTGAATCTCAGGTGGAGATGACTGGGCGCACAGGAGAGTGATATACCGGCTGGTTGAGTGGATCTCTGGTGGAGATGAGAGGGCGTACAGGAGAGGGATATACCGGCTGGTTGAGTGAATCTCAGGTGGAGATGAGAGTCTGTACAGGAGACAGATATATCGGCTGGTTGTCAGAATCTGAGGTGGAGATGAGAGGGTGTACAGGAGAGAGATATACCGGCTGCTTGAGTGAATCTCAGGTGGAGATGAGAGGGTGTACAGGAGAGAGATATATCGGCTGCTGGAGTGAATCTGAGCTGGAGATGAGAGGGTGTACAGGAGAGAGATATACCGGCTGCTTGAGAGAATCTCAGGTGGAGATGACAGGTCGTACAGGAAGGAGATATATCGGCTGGTTGAGTGGATCTCAGGTGGAGATGAGAGGGTGTACAGGAGAGAGATATACCGGCTGCTTGAGTGAATCTCAGGTGCAGATGAGAGGGCGTACAGGAGGTAGATATATCGGCTGGTCCAGTGAATCTCAGGTGGAGATGAGAGGGCGTACAGGAGAGAGATATACCGGCTGCTCGAGTGAATCTCAGGTGGAGATGAGAGAGCATACAGGAGAGAGATATACTGGCTGGTCGAGTGAATCTCAGCAGGAGATGAGTGGGTGTACAGGAGAGAGATATACTGGCTGGTTGTCAGAATCTCAGGAGGAGATGAGAGGGTGTACAGGAGAGAGTTATACAGGCTGCTTGAGTGAATCTCAGGTGGAGATGAGAGGGTGTACAAGAGAGAGATATACCGGCTGGTTGTCAGAATCGCAGCGGGAGATGACAGGGTGTACAGGAGAGAGATATAACGGCTTGTAGAGTGAATCTCAGATGGAGATGAGAGGGTGTACAGGAGAGAGATATACCAGCTGGATGAGTGAGTCTCAGGTGGAGATGAGAGGGTGTACAGGAGAGAGATACACCGGCTGGTCGAGTGAATCTCAGGTGGAGATGAGAGGGTGTACAGGAGAGAGATATACCGGCTGCTTGAGTGAATCTCAGGTGGAGATGAGAGAGCATACAGGAGAGAGATATACCAGCTGGTCGAGTGAATCTCAGGTGGAGATCAGAGGGCATTCACGAGGAAATATACCGGCTGGTCGAGTGAATCTCAGCAGGAGATGAGAGGGTGTACAGAAGAGAGATATACTGGCTGGTTGTCAGAATCTCAGGTGGAGATGACAGGATGTACAGCAGACAGATATAGTGGCTGCTTGAGTGAATCTCAGGTGGAGATGAGAGGGTGTACAGGAGAGAGATATACCGGCTGGTCGAGTGAATCTCAGGTGGAGATGAGAGGGTGTACAGGAGAGAGATATACCGGCTGCTTGAGTGAATCTCAGGTGGAGATGAGAGGTTGTACAGGAGAGATATATACCGGCTGGTTGAGTGAATCTCAGGTGGTGATGAGAGGGTGTACAAGAGAGAGGTATGCCGGCTGGTTGTCAGAATCGCAGGGGGAGATGACAGGGTGTACAGGAGAGAGATATAACGGCTTGTAGAGTGAATCTCAGATGGAGATGAGAGGGTGTACAGGAGAGAGATCTACCAGCTGGATGAGTGAATCTCAGGTGGAGATGAGAGGGTGTACAGGAGAGAGATATACCGGCTGCTTGAGTGACTCTCAGGTGGAGATGAGAGGGTGTACAGGAGGGAGATATACCGGCTGCTTGAGTGAGTCTCAGGTGGAGATGAGAGGGTGTACAGGAGGGAGATATACCGGCTGCTTGAGTGACTCTCAGGTGGAGATGAGAGGGTGTACAGGAGGGAGATATACCGGATGCTTGAGTGAACTACAGGTGGAGATGAGAGGGCGTACAGGAGGGAGATATACCGGCAGGTCGAGTGAATCTCAGGTTGAGATGAGAGGACGTACAGGAGAGAGATATACCGGCTGGTTGAGTGAATCTCAGGTGGAGATGAGAGGGTGTACAGGAGAGAGATATACCGGCTGGTCGAGTGAATCTCAGGTGGAGATGAGAGGGCGTACAGGAGAGAGATATACTAGCTGGTCGAGTGAATCTCAGGAGGAGATGAGAGGGCGTACAGGAGAGACATATACCGGCTAGTCGATTGAATCTGAGGTGGAGATGACAGGGCGTACAGGAGAGAGATATACCGGCTGCTTGACTGAATCTCAGGTGGAGATGAGAGGGTGTACAGGCGAGAGATATACCGGCTGGTTGAGTGAATCTCAGGTGGTGATGAGAGGGTGTACAAGAGAGAGATATACCGGCTGGTTGTCAGAATCGCAGCGGGAGATGACAGGGCGTACAGGAGAGAGATATACCGGCTGCTTGACTGAATCTCAGATGGAGATGAGAGGGTGTACAGGAGAGAGATATACCAGCTGGATGAGTGAATCTCAGGTGGAGATGAGAGGGTGTACAAGAGAGAGATATACCGGCTGCTTGAGTGAATCTCAGGTGGAGATGAGAGGGCGTAGAGGAGAGAGATATACCGCTGCTTGAGCGAATCTCAGGTGGAGATGAGAGGGTGTACAGGAGAGAGATATACCGGCTGCTTGAGTGAATCTCAGGTGGTGATGACAGGGTGTACAGCAGACTGATACAGTGGGCTATAGTGAATCTCAGGTGGAGATGAGAGGGTGTACAGGAGAGAGATATACCGGCTGGTTGAGTGAAACTCAGGTGGAGATGAGAGGGTGTACAGGAGAGAGATATACCGGCTGGTCGAGTGAATCTCAGGTGGAGATGAGAGGGTGTTCAGGAGAGAGATATACCGGCTGCTTGAGTGAATCTCAGGTGGAGATGAGAGAGCATACAGGAGAGAGATATACCGGCTGCTTGAGTGAATCTCAGGTGGAGATGAGAGGGCGTACAGGCGAGAGATAGAACGGCTGGTCGAGTGAATCTCAGGTGGAGATGAGAGGGTGTACAGGAGAGAGATATACCGGCTGCTGAGTGAATCTCAGGTGGAGATGAGAGTGTGTACAGGAGAGAGATATACCGGCTGGACGAGTGAATCTCAGGTGGAGATGAGAGGGCGTACAGGAGAGAGATATACCGGCTGGTCGAGTGAATCTCAGGTGGAGATGACAGGGCGTACAGGAGAGAGATATATCGGCTGCTTGATTGAACCTCAGGTGGAGATGAGAGGGCGTACAGGAGTGAGATATTCCGGCTGGTTGAGTGAATCTCAGGTGGTGATGAGAGGGTGTACAGGAGAGAGATATACCGGCTGGTTGTCAGAATCGCAGGGGGAGATGAGAGGGTGTACAGGGGAGAGATATACCGGCTGCTTGAGTGAATCTCAGATGGAGATGAGAGGGTGTACAGGACAGAGATATACTGGTTGGTTGAGTGAATCTCAGGTGGAGATGAGAGGGTGTAGAGGAGTGAGATATACCGGCTGGACGAGTGAATCTCAGGTGGAGATGAGAGAGTGTACAGGAGAGAGATTTACCAGCTGGTCGAGTGAATCTCAGGTGGAGAGGAGAGGGCGTACAGGAGAGAGATATACCGGCTGGTCGAGTGAATCTCAGGTGGAGATGAGAGGGTGTAGAGGAGTGAGATATACCGGCTGGACGAGTGAATCTCAGGTGGAGATCAGAGAGTGTACAGGAGAGAGATTTACCAGCTGGTCGAGTGAATTTCAGGTGGAGAGGAGAGGGCGTACAGGAGAGAGATATACCGGCTGGTCGAGTGAATCTCAGGTAGAGATGAGAGGGTGTACAGGAGAGAGATATACCGGCTGGTCGAGTGAATCTCAGGTGGAGATGAGAGGGTGTACAGGAGAGAGATATACCGGCTGCTCGAGTGAATCTCAGGTGGAGATGAGAGAGCATACAGGAGAGAGATATACTGGCTGGTCGAGTGAATCTCAGCAGGAGATGAGTGGGTGTACAGGAGAGAGATATACTGGCTGGTTGTCAGAATCTCAGGAGGAGATGAGCGGGTGTACAGGAGAGAGTTATACAGGCTGCTTGAGTGAATCTCAGGTGGAGATGAGAGGGTGTACAAGAGAGAGATATACCGGCTGGTTGTCAGAATCGCAGCGGGAGATGACAGGGTGTACAGGAGAGAGATATAACGGCTTGTAGAGTGAATCTCAGATGGAGATGAGAGGGTGTACAGGAGAGAGATATACCAGCTGGATGAGTGAGTCTCAGGTGGAGATGAGAGGGTGTACAGGAGAGAGATACACCGGCTGGTCGAGTGAATCTCAGGTGGAGATGACAGGGTGTACAGGAGACAGATATACCGGCTGGTCGAGTGAATCTCAGGTGGAGATGAGAGGGCGTACAGGAGAGAGATATACCGGCTGGTCGAGTGAATCTCAGCAGGAGATGAGAGGGCGTACAGGAGAGACATATACCGGCTTGTCGAGTGAATCTCAGGTGGAGATGAGAGGGTGTACAGGAGAGAGATATACCGGCTGCTTGAGTGAATCTCAGGTGGAGATGAGAGAGCATACAGGAGAGAGATAAAGCGGCTGCTTCAGTGAATCTCAGGTGGAGATGAGAGGGTGTACAGGAGAGAGATATACCGGCTGGTCGAGTGAATCTCAGGTAGAGATGACAGGGCGTACAGGAGAGAGATATACCTGCTGGTCGAGTGAATCTCAGGTGGAGATGAGAGGGCGTACAGGAGAGAGATATACCGGCTGCTGGAGTGAATCTCAGGTGGAGATGAGAGGGCGTACAGGAGAGAGATATACCGGCTACTTGAGTGAATCTCAGGTGGAGATGAGAGGGCGTACAGGAGAGAGATAAAGCGGCTGCTTCAGTGAATCTCAGGTGGAGATGAGAGGGTGTACAGGAGAGAGATATACCGGCTGGTCGAGTGAATCTCAGGTGGAGATGAGAGGGCGTACAGGAGAGAGATATACCGGCTGCTGGAGTGAATCTCAGGTGGAGATGAGAGGGCGTACAGGAGAGAGATATACCGGCTGCTTGAGTGAATCTCAGGTGGAGATGAGAGGGTGTACAGGAGGGAGATATACCGGCTGCTCGAGTGAATCTCAGGTGGAGATGAGAGAGCATACAGGAGAGAGATATACTGGCTGGTCGAGTGAATCTCAGCAGGAGATGAGTGGGTGTACAGGAGAGAGATATACTGGCTGGTTGTCAGAATCTCAGGAGGAGATGAGAGGGTGTACAGGAGAGAGTTATACAGGCTGCTTGAGTGAATCTCAGGTGGAGATGAGAGGGTGTACAAGAGAGAGATATACCGGCTGGTTGTCAGAATCGCAGCGGGAGATGACAGGGTGTACAGGAGAGAGATATAACGGCTTGTAGAGTGAATCTCAGATGGAGATGAGAGGGTGTACAGGAGAGAGATATACCAGCTGGATGAGTGAGTCTCAGGTGGAGATGAGAGGGTGTACAGGAGAGAGATACACCGGCTGGTCGAGTGAATCTCAGGTGGAGATGAGAGGGTGTACAGGAGAGAGATATACCGGCTGCTTGAGTGAATCTCAGGTGGAGATGAGAGAGCATACAGGAGAGAGATATACCAGCTGGTCGAGTGAATCTCAGGTGGAGATCAGAGGGCATTCACGAGGAAATATACCGGCTGGTCGAGTGAATCTCAGCAGGAGATGAGAGGGTGTACAGAAGAGAGATATACTGGCTGGTTGTCAGAATCTCAGGTGGAGATGACAGGATGTACAGCAGACAGATATAGTGGCTGCTTGAGTGAATCTCAGGTGGAGATGAGAGTGTGTACAGGAGAGAGATATACCGGCTGGTCGAGTGAATCTCAGGTGGAGATGACAGGGTGTACAGGAGACAGATATACCGGCTGGTCGAGTGAATCTCAGGTGGAGATGAGAGGGCGTACAGGAGAGAGATATACCGGCTGGTCGAGTGAATCTCAGCAGGAGATGAGAGGGCGTACAGGAGAGACATATACCGGCTAGTCGAGTGAATCTCAGGTGGAGATGAGAGGGTGTACAGGAGAGAGATACACCGGCTGCTTGAGTGAATCTCAGGTGGAGATGAGAGAGCATACAGGAGAGAGATAAAGCGGCTGCTTCAGTGAATCTCAGGTGGAGATGAGAGGGTGTACAGGAGAGAGATATACCGGCTGGTCGAGTGAATCTCAGGTAGAGATGACAGGGCGTACAGGAGAGAGATATACCTGCTGGTCGAGTGAATCTCAGGTGGAGATGAGAGGGCGTACAGGAGAGAGATATACCGGCTGCTGGAGTGAATCTCAGGTGGAGATGAGAGGGCGTACAGGAGAGAGATATACCGGCTACTTGAGTGAATCTCAGGTGGAGATGAGAGGGCGTACAGGAGAGAGATAAAGCGGCTGCTTCAGTGAATCTCAGGTGGAGATGAGAGGGTGTACAGGAGAGAGATATACCGGCTGGTCGAGTGAATCTCAGGTGGAGATGAGAGGGCGTACAGGAGAGAGATATACCGGCTGCTGGAGTGAATCTCAGGTGGAGATGAGAGGGCGTACAGGAGAGAGATATACCGGCTGCTTGAGTGAATCTCAGGTGGAGATGAGAGGGTGTACAGGAGGGAGATATACCGGCTGGTCGAGTGAATCTCAGGTGGAGATGACTGGGCGCACAGGAGAGAGATATACCGGCTGGTTGAGTGGATCTCAGGTGGAGATGAGAGGGCGTACAGGAGAGGGATATACCGGCTGGTTGAGTGAATCTCAGGTGGAGATGAGAGTCTGTACAGGAGACAGATATATCGGCTGGTTGTCAGAATCTGAGGTGGAGATGAGAGGGTGTACAGGAGAGAGATATACCGGCTGCTTGAGTGAATTTCAGGTGGAGATGAGAGGGTGTACAGGAGAGAGATATATCGGCTGCTGGAGTGAATCTGAGCTGGAGATGAGAGGGTGTACAGGAGAGAGATATACCGGCTGCTTGAGAGAATCTCAGGTGGAGATGACAGGTCGTACAGGAAGGAGATATATCGGCTGGTTGAGTGGATCTCAGGTGGAGATGAGAGGGTGTACAGGAGAGAGATATACCGGCTGCTTGAGTGAATCTCAGGTGCAGATGAGAGGGCGTACAGGAGGTAGATATATCGGCTGGTCCAGTGAATCTCAGGTGGAGATGAGAGGGCGTACAGGAGAGAGATATACCGGCTGCTCGAGTGAATCTCAGGTGGAGATGAGAGAGCATACAGGAGAGAGATATACTGGCTGGTCGAGTGAATCTCAGCAGGAGATGAGTGGGTGTACAGGAGAGAGATATACTGGCTGGTTGTCAGAATCTCAGGAGGAGATGAGAGGGTGTACAGGAGAGAGTTATACAGGCTGCTTGAGTGAATCTCAGGTGGAGATGAGAGGGTGTACAAGAGAGAGATATACCGGCTGGTTGTCAGAATCGCAGCGGGAGATGACAGGGTGTACAGGAGAGAGATATAACGGCTTGTAGAGTGAATCTCAGATGGAGATGAGAGGGTGTACAGGAGAGAGATATACCAGCTGGATGAGTGAGTCTCAGGTGGAGATGAGAGGGTGTACAGGAGAGAGATACACCGGCTGGTCGAGTGAATCTCAGGTGGAGATGAGAGGGTGTACAGGAGAGAGATATACCGGCTGCTTGAGTGAATCTCAGGTGGAGATGAGAGAGCATACAGGAGAGAGATATACCAGCTGGTCGAGTGAATCTCAGGTGGAGATCAGAGGGGCATTCACGAGGAAATATACCGGCTGGTCGAGTGAATCTCAGCAGGAGATGAGAGGGTGTACAGAAGAGAGATATACTGGCTGGTTGTCAGAATCTCAGGTGGAGATGACAGGATGTACAGCAGACAGATATAGTGGCTGCTTGAGTGAATCTCAGGTGGAGATGAGAGGGTGTACAGGAGAGAGATATACCGGCTGGTCGAGTGAATCTCAGGTGGAGATGAGAGGGTGTACAGGAGAGAGATATACCGGCTGCTTGAGTGAATCTCAGGTGGAGATGAGAGGGTGTACAGGAGAGATATATACCGGCTGGTTGAGTGAATCTCAGGTGGTGATGAGAGGGTGTACAAGAGAGAGGTATGCCGGCTGGTTGTCAGAATCGCAGGGGGAGATGACAGGGTGTACAGGAGAGAGATATAACGGCTTGTAGAGTGAATCTCAGATGGAGATGAGAGGGTGTACAGGAGAGAGATCTACCAGCTGGATGAGTGAATCTCAGGTGGAGATGAGAGGGTGTACAGGAGAGAGATATACCGGCTGCTTGAGTGACTCTCAGGTGGAGATGAGAGGGTGTACAGGAGGGAGATATACCGGCTGCTTGAGTGAGTCTCAGGTGGAGATGAGAGGGTGTACAGGAGGGAGATATACCGGCTGCTTGAGTGACTCTCAGGTGGAGATGAGAGGGTGTACAGGAGGGAGATATACCGGATGCTTGAGTGAACTACAGGTGGAGATGAGAGGGCGTACAGGAGGGAGATATACCGGCAGGTCGAGTGAATCTCAGGTTGAGATGAGAGGACGTACAGGAGAGAGATATACCGGCTGGTTGAGTGAATCTCAGGTGGAGATGAGAGGGTGTACAGGAGAGAGATATACCGGCTGGTCGAGTGAATCTCAGGTGGAGATGAGAGGGCGTACAGGAGAGAGATATACTGGCTGGTCGAGTGAATCTCAGGAGGAGATGAGAGGGCGTACAGGAGAGACATATACCGGCTAGTCGATTGAATCTGAGGTGGAGATGACAGGGCGTACAGGAGAGAGATATACCGGCTGCTTGACTGAATCTCAGGTGGAGATGAGAGGGTGTACAGGCGAGAGATATACCGGCTGGTTGAGTGAATCTCAGGTGGTGATGAGAGGGTGTACAAGAGAGAGATATACCGGCTGGTTGTCAGAATCGCAGCGGGAGATGACAGGGCGTACAGGAGAGAGATATACCGGCTGCTTGACTGAATCTCAGATGGAGATGAGAGGGTGTACAGGAGAGAGATATACCAGCTGGATGAGTGAATCTCAGGTGGAGATGAGAGGGTGTACAAGAGAGAGATATACCGGCTGCTTGAGTGAATCTCAGGTGGAGATGAGAGGGCGTAGAGGAGAGAGATATACCGCTGCTTGAGCGAATCTCAGGTGGAGATGAGAGGGTGTACAGGAGAGAGATATACCGGCTGCTTGAGTGAATCTCAGGTGGTGATGACAGGGTGTACAGCAGACTGATACAGTGGGGTATAGTGAATCTCAGGTGGAGATGAGAGGGTGTACAGGAGAGAGATATACCGGCTGGTTGAGTGAATCTCAGGTGGAGATGAGAGGGCGTACAGGAGAGAGATAAAGCGGCTGCTTCAGTGAATCTCAGGTGGAGATGAGAGGGTGTACAGGAGAGAGATATACCGGCTGGTCGAGTGAATCTCAGGTGGAGATGAGAGGGCGTACAGGAGAGAGATATACCGGCTGCTGGAGTGAATCTCAGGTGGAGATGAGAGGGCGTACAGGAGAGAGATATACCGGCTGCTTGAGTGAATCTCAGGTGGAGATGAGAGGGTGTACAGGAGGGAGATATACCGGCTGGTCGAGTGAATCTCAGGTGGAGATGACTGGGCGCACAGGAGAGAGATATACCGGCTGGTTGAGTGGATCTCTGGTATAGATGAGAGGGCGTACAGGAGAGGGATATACCGGCTGGTTGAGTGAATCTCAGGTGGAGATGAGAGTCTGTACAGGAGACAGATATATCGGCTGGTTGTCAGAATCTGAGGTGGAGATGAGAGGGTGTACAGGAGAGAGATATACCGGCTGCTTGAGTGAATCTCAGGTGGAGATGAGAGGGTGTACAGGAGAGAGATATATCGGCTGCTGGAGTGAATCTGAGCTGGAGATGAGAGGGTGTACAGGAGAGAGATATACCGGCTGCTTGAGAGAATCTCAGGTGGAGATGACAGGTCGTACAGGAAGGAGATATATCGGCTGGTTGAGTGGATCTCAGGTGGAGATGAGAGGGTGTACAGGAGAGAGATATACCGGCTGCTTGAGTGAATCTCAGGTGCAGATGAGAGGGCGTACAGGAGGTAGATATATCGGCTGGTCCAGTGAATCTCAGGTGGAGATGAGAGGGCGTACAGGAGAGAGATATACCGGCTGCTCGAGTGAATCTCAGGTGGAGATGAGAGAGCATACAGGAGAGAGATATACTGGCTGGTCGAGTGAATCTCAGCAGGAGATGAGTGGGTGTACAGGAGAGAGATATACTGGCTGGTTGTCAGAATCTCAGGAGGAGATGAGAGGGTGTACAGGAGAGAGTTATACAGGCTGCTTGAGTGAATCTCAGGTGGAGATGAGAGGGTGTACAAGAGAGAGATATACCGGCTGGTTGTCAGAATCGCAGCGGGAGATGACAGGGTGTACAGGAGAGAGATATAACGGCTTGTAGAGTGAATCTCAGATGGAGATGAGAGGGTGTACAGGAGAGAGATATACCAGCTGGATGAGTGAGTCTCAGGTGGAGATGAGAGGGTGTACAGGAGAGAGATACACCGGCTGGTCGAGTGAATCTCAGGTGGAGATGAGAGGGTGTACAGGAGAGAGATATACCGGCTGCTTGAGTGAATCTCAGGTGGAGATGAGAGAGCATACAGGAGAGAGATATACCAGCTGGTCGAGTGAATCTCAGGTGGAGATCAGAGGGCATTCACGAGGAAATATACCGGCTGGTCGAGTGAATCTCAGCAGGAGATGAGAGGGTGTACAGAAGAGAGATATACTGGCTGGTTGTCAGAATCTCAGGTGGAGATGACAGGATGTACAGCAGACAGATATAGTGGCTGCTTGAGTGAATCTCAGGTGGAGATGAGAGGGTGTACAGGAGAGAGATATACCGGCTGGTCGAGTGAATCTCAGGTGGAGATGAGAGGGTGTACAGGAGAGAGATATACCGGCTGCTTGAGTGAATCTCAGGTGGAGATGAGAGGGTGTACAGGAGAGATATATACCGGCTGGTTGAGTGAATCTCAGGTGGTGATGAGAGGGTGTACAAGAGAGAGGTATGCTGGCTGGTTGTCAGAATCGCAGGGGGAGATGACAGGGTGTACAGGAGAGAGATATAACGGCTTGTAGAGTGAATCTCAGATGGAGATGAGAGGGTGTACAGGAGAGAGATCTACCAGCTGGATGAGTGAATCTCAGGTGGAGATGAGAGGGTGTACAGGAGTGAGATATACCGGCTGCTTGAGTGACTCTCAGGTGGAGATGAGAGGGTGTACAGGAGGGAGATATACCGGCTGCTTGAGTGAGTCTCAGGTGGAGATGAGAGGGTGTACAGGAGGGAGATATACCGGCTGCTTGAGTGACTCTCAGGTGGAGATGAGAGGGTGTACAGGAGGGAGATATACCGGATGCTTGAGTGAACTACAGGTGGAGATGAGAGGGCGTACAGGAGGGAGATATACCGGCAGGTCGAGTGAATCTCAGGTTGAGATGAGAGGACGTACAGGAGAGAGATATACCGGCTGGTTGAGTGAATCTCAGGTGGAGATGAGAGGGTGTACAGGAGAGAGATATACCGGCTGGTCGAGTGAATCTCAGGTGGAGATGAGAGGGCGTACAGGAGAGAGATATACTAGCTGGTCGAGTGAATCTCAGGAGGAGATGAGAGGGCGTACAGGAGAGACATATACCGGCTAGTCGATTGAATCTGAGGTGGAGATGACAGGGCGTACAGGAGAGAGATATACCGGCTGCTTGACTGAATCTCAGGTGGAGATGAGAGGGTGTACAGGCGAGAGATATACCGGCTGGTTGAGTGAATCTCAGGTGGTGATGAGAGGGTGTACAAGAGAGAGATATACCGGCTGGTTGTCAGAATCGCAGCGGGAGATGACAGGGCGTACAGGAGAGAGATATACCGGCTGCTTGACTGAATCTCAGATGGAGATGAGAGGGTGTACAGGAGAGAGATATACCAGCTGGATGAGTGAATCTCAGGTGGAGATGAGAGGGTGTACAAGAGAGAGATATACCGGCTGCTTGAGTGAATCTCAGGTGGAGATGAGAGGGCGTAGAGGAGAGAGATATACCGCTGCTTGAGCGAATCTCAGGTGGAGATGAGAGGGTGTACAGGAGAGAGATATACCAGCTGCTTGAGTGAATCTCAGGTGGTGATGACAGGGTGTACAGCAGACTGATACAGTGGGCTATAGTGAATCTCAGGTGGAGATGAGAGGGTGTACAGGAGAGAGATATACCGGCTGGTTGAGTGAAACTCAGGTGGAGATGAGAGGGTGTACAGGAGAGAGATATACCGGCTGGTCGAGTGAATCTCAGGTGGAGATGAGAGGGTGTTCAGGAGAGAGATATACCGGCTGCTTGAGTGAATCTCAGGTGGAGATGAGAGAGCATACAGGAGAGAGATATACCGGCTGCTTGAGTGAATCTCAGGTGGAGATGAGAGGGCGTACAGGCGAGAGATAGAACGGCTGGTCGAGTGAATCTCAGGTGGAGATGAGAGGGTGTACAGGAGAGAGATATACCGGCTGCTGAGTGAATCTCAGGTGGAGATGAGAGTGTGTACAGGAGAGAGATATACCGGCTGGACGAGTGAATCTCAGGTGGAGATGAGAGGGCGTACAGGAGAGAGATATACCGGCTGGTCGAGTGAATCTCAGCAGGAGATGAGAGGGCGTACAGGAGAGACATATACTGGCTAGTCGAGTGAATCTCAGGTGGAGATGACAGGGCGTACAGGAGAGAGATATATCGGCTGCTTGATTGAACCTCAGGTGGAGATGAGAGGGCGTACAGGAGTGAGATATTCCGGCTGGTTGAGTGAATCTCAGGTGGTGATGAGAGGGTGTACAGGAGAGAGATATACCGGCTGGTTGTCAGAATCGCAGGGGGAGATGAGAGGGTGTACAGGGGAGAGATATACCGGCTGCTTGAGTGAATCTCAGATGGAGATGAGAGGGTGTACAGGACAGAGATATACTGGTTGGTTGAGTGAATCTCAGGTGGAGATGAGAGGGTGTAGAGGAGTGAGATATACCGGCTGGACGAGTGAATCTCAGGTGGAGATGAGAGAGTGTACAGGAGAGAGATTTACCAGCTGGTCGAGTGAATCTCAGGTGGAGAGGAGAGGGCGTACAGGAGAGAGATATACCGGCTGGTCGAGTGAATCTCAGGTGGAGATGAGAGGGTGTAGAGGAGTGAGATATACCGGCTGGACGAGTGAATCTCAGGTGGAGATCAGAGAGTGTACAGGAGAGAGATTTACCAGCTGGTCGAGTGAATCTCAGGTGGAGAGGAGAGGGCGTACAGGAGAGAGATATACCGGCTGGTCGAGTGAATCTCAGGTAGAGATGAGAGGGTGTACAGGAGAGAGATATACCGGCTGGTCGAGTGAATCTCAGGTGGAGATGAGAGGGTGTACAGGAGAGAGATATACCGGCTGCTCGAGTGAATCTCAGGTGGAGATGAGAGAGCATACAGGAGAGAGATATACTGGCTGGTCGAGTGAATCTCAGCAGGAGATGAGTGGGTGTACAGGAGAGAGATATACTGGCTGGTTGTCAGAATCTCAGGAGGAGATGAGAGGGTGTACAGGAGAGAGTTATACAGGCTGCTTGAGTGAATCTCAGGTGGAGATGAGAGGGTGTACAAGAGAGAGATATACCGGCTGGTTGTCAGAATCGCAGCGGGAGATGACAGGGTGTACAGGAGAGAGATATAACGGCTTGTAGAGTGAATCTCAGATGGAGATGAGAGGGTGTACAGGAGAGAGATATACCAGCTGGATGAGTGAGTCTCAGGTGGAGATGAGAGGGTGTACAGGAGAGAGATACACCGGCTGGTCGAGTGAATCTCAGGTGGAGATGAGAGGGTGTACAGGAGAGAGATATACCGGCTGCTTGAGTGAATCTCAGGTGGAGATGAGAGAGCATACAGGAGAGAGATATACCAGCTGGTCGAGTGAATCTCAGGTGGAGATCAGAGGGCATTCACGAGGAAATATACCGGCTGGTCGAGTGAATCTCAGCAGGAGATGAGAGGGTGTACAGAAGAGAGATATACTGGCTGGTTGTCAGAATCTCAGGTGGAGATGACAGGATGTACAGCAGACAGATATAGTGGCTGCTTGAGTGAATCTCAGGTGGAGATGAGAGGGTGTACAGGAGAGAGATATACCGGCTGGTCGAGTGAATCTCAGGTGGAGATGAGAGGGTGTACAGGAGAGAGATATACCGGCTGCTTGAGTGAATCTCAGGTGGAGATGAGAGGGTGTACAGGAGAGATATATACCGGCTGGTTGAGTGAATCTCAGGTGGTGATGAGAGGGTGTACAAGAGAGAGGTATGCCGGCTGGTTGTCAGAATCGCAGGGGGAGATGACAGGGTGTACAGGAGAGAGATATAACGGCTTGTAGAGTGAATCTCAGATGGAGATGAGAGGGTGTACAGGAGAGAGATCTACCAGCTGGATGAGTGAATCTCAGGTGGAGATGAGAGGGTGTACAGGAGAGAGATATACCGGCTGCTTGAGTGACTCTCAGGTGGAGATGAGAGGGTGTACAGGAGGGAGATATACCGGCTGCTTGAGTGAGTCTCAGGTGGAGATGAGAGGGTGTACAGGAGGGAGATATACCGGCTGCTTGAGTGACTCTCAGGTGGAGATGAGAGGGTGTACAGGAGGGAGATATACCGGATGCTTGAGTGAACTACAGGTGGAGATGAGAGGGCGTACAGGAGGGAGATATACCGGCAGGTCGAGTGAATCTCAGGTTGAGATGAGAGGACGTACAGGAGAGAGATATACCGGCTGGTTGAGTGAATCTCAGGTGGAGATGAGAGGGTGTACAGGAGAGAGATATACCGGCTGGTCGAGTGAATCTCAGGTGGAGATGAGAGGGCGTACAGGAGAGAGATATACTGGCTGGTCGAGTGAATCTCAGGAGGAGATGAGAGGGCGTACAGGAGAGACATATACCGGCTAGTCGAGTGAATCTGAGGTGGAGATGACAGGGCGTACAGGAGAGAGATATACCGGCTGCTTGACTGAATCTCAGGTGGAGATGAGAGGGTGTACAGGCGAGAGATATACCGGCTGGTTGAGTGAATCTCAGGTGGTGATGAGAGGGTGTACAAGAGAGAGATATACCGGCTGGTTGTCAGAATCGCAGCGGGAGATGACAGGGCGTACAGGAGAGAGATATACCGGCTGCTTGACTGAATCTCAGATGGAGATGAGAGGGTGTACAGGAGAGAGATATACCAGCTGGATGAGTGAATCTCAGGTGGAGATGAGAGGGTGTACAAGAGAGAGATATACCGGCTGCTTGAGTGAATCTCAGGTGGAGATGAGAGGGCGTAGAGGAGAGAGATATACCGCTGCTTGAGCGAATCTCAGGTGGAGATGAGAGGGTGTACAGGAGAGAGATATACCGGCTGCTTGAGTGAATCTCAGGTGGTGATGACAGGGTGTACAGCAGACTGATACAGTGGGGTATAGTGAATCTCAGGTGGAGATGAGAGGGTGTACAGGAGAGAGATATACCGGCTGGTTGAGTGAAACTCAGGTGGAGATGAGAGGGTGTACAGGAGAGAGATATACCGGCTGGTCGAGTGAATCTCAGGTGGAGATGAGAGGGTGTTCAGGAGAGAGATATACCGGCTGCTTGAGTGAATCTCAGGTGGAGATGAGAGAGCATACAGGAGAGAGATATACCGGCTGCTTGAGTGAATCTCAGGTGGAGATGAGAGGGTGTACAGGAGAGAGATAGAACGGCTGGTCGAGTGAATCTCAGGTGGAGATGAGAGGGCGTACAGAAGAGAGATATACCGGCTGGTTGAGTGAATCTCAGGTGGAGATGAGAGGGCGTACAGGCGAGAGATATACCGGCTGGTCGAGTGAATCTCAGGTGGAGATGAGAGGGTGTACAGGAGAGAGATATACCGGCTGCTGAGTGAATCTCAGGTGGAGATGAGAGTGTGTACAGGAGAGAGATATATCGGCTGGACGAGTGAATCTCAGGTGGAGATGAGAGGGCGTACAGGAGAGAGATATACCGGCTGGTCGAGTGAATCTCAGCAGGAGATGAGAGGGTGTACAGGGGAGAGATATACCGGCTGGTCGAGTGAATCTCAGGTGGAGATGAGAGGGTGTTAAGGAGAGAGATTTTCCGGCTGCTTGAGTGAAACTCAGGTGGAGATGAGAGGGTGTACAGGAGAGAGATATATCGGCTGCTTGAGTGAATCTCAGGTGGAGATGAGAGGGTGTACAGCAGAGAGATACACCGGCTGCTTGAGTGAATCTCAGGTGGAGATGAGAGGGTGTACAGGAGAGAGATAGAACGGCTGGTCGAGTGAATCTCAGGTGGAGATCAGAGGGTGTACAGGAGAGAGATACACCGGCTGGTCGAGTGAATCTCAGGAGCAGATGAGAGGGCGTACAGGAGAGAGATATACAGGCTGCTTGAGTGAATCTCAGGTGGAGATGAGAGGGCGTACAGAAGAGAGATATACCGGCTGGTTGAGTGAATCTCAGGTGGAGATGAGAGGGCGTACAGGCGACAGATATACCGGCTGGTCGAGTGAATCTCAGGTGGAGATGAGAGGGTGTACAGGAGAGAGATATACCGGCTGCTGAGTGAATCTCAGGTGGAGATGAGAGTGTGTACAGGAGAGAGATATACCGGCTGGTCGAGTGAATCTCAGGTGGAGATGACAGGGTGTACAGGAGACAGATATACCGGCTGGTCGAGTGAATCTCAGGTGGAGATGAGAGGGCGTACAGGAGAGAGATATACCGGCTGGTCGAGTGAATCTCAGCAGGAGATGAGAGGGCGTACAGGAGAGACATATACCGGCTAGTCGAGTGAATCTCAGGTGGAGATGAGAGGGTGTACAGGAGAGAGATATACCGGCTGCTTGAGTGAATCTCAGGTGGAGATGAGAGAGCATACAGGAGAGAGATATACCGGCTGGTCGAGTGAATCTCAGGTGGAGATCAGAGGGCGTTCAGGAGGAAATATACCGGCTGGTCGAGTGAATCTCAGCAGGAGATGAGAGGGTGTACAGTGGAGAGATATACCGGCTGGTCGAGTGAATCTCAGGTGGAGATGAGAGGGTGTTCAGGAGAGAGATTTTCCGGCTGCTTGAGTGAATCTCAGGTGGAGATGAGAGGGTGTACAGGAGAGAGATATATCGGCTGATTGAGTGAATCTCAGGTGGAGATGAGAGGGTGTACAGGAGAGAGATACACCGGCTGCTTGAGTGAATCTCAGGTGGAGATGAGAGGGTGTACAGGAGAGAGATAGAACGGCTGGTCGAGTGAATCTCAGGTGGAGATCAGAGGGTGTACAGGAGAGAGATACACCGGCTGGTCGAGTGAATCTCAGGAGCAGATGAGAGGGCGTACAGGAGAGAGATATACAGGCTGCTTGAGTGAATCTCAGGTGGAGATGAGAGGGCGTACAGAAGAGAGATATACCGGCTGGTTGAGTGAATCTCAGGTGGAGATGAGAGGGCGTACAGGCGACAGATATACCGGCTGGTCGAGTGAATCTCAGGTGGAGATGAGAGTGTGTACAGGAGAGAGATATACCGGCTGCTGAGTGAATCTCAGGTGGAGATGAGAGTGTGTACAGGAGAGAGATATACCGGCTGGTCGAGTGAATCTCAGGTGGAGATGACAGGGTGTACAGGAGACAGATATACCGGCTGGTCGAGTGAATCTCAGGTGGAGATGAGAGGGCGTACAGGAGAGAGATATACCGGCTGGTCGAGTGAATCTCAGGAGGAGATGAGAGGGCGTACAGGAGAGACATATACTGGCTAGTCGAGTGAATCTCAGGTGGAGATGACAGGGCGTACAGGAGAGAGATATACCGGCTGCTTGATTGAACCTCAGGTGGAGATGAGAGGGCGTACAGGAGTGAGATATGCCGGCTGGTTAAGTGAATCTCAGGTGGTGATGAGAGGGTGTACAGGAGAGAGATACACCGGCTGGTTGTCAGAATCGCAGGGGGAGATGAGAGGGTGTACAGGGGAGAGATATACCGGCTGCTTGAGTGAATCTCAGATGGAGATGAGAGGGTGTACAGGACAGAGATATACTGGTTGGTTGAGTGAATCTCAGGTGGAGATGAGAGGGTGTATAGGAGTGAGATATACCGGCTGGACGAGTGAATCTCAGGTGGAGATGAGAGAGTGTACAGGAGAGAGATATACCAGCTGGTCGAGTGAATCTCAGGTGGAGAGGAGAGGGCGTACAGGAGAGAGATATACCGGCTGGTCGAGTGAATCTCAGGAGGAGATGAGAGAGCGTACAGGAGAGAGATATACCGGCTGGTCGAGTGAATCTCAGGTAGAGATGAGAGGGTGTACAGGAGAGAGATATACCGGCTGGTCGAGTGAATCTCAGGTGGAGATGAGAGGGTGTACAGGAGAGAGATATACCGGCTGCTCGAGTGAATCTCAGGTGGAGATGAGAGGGCGTACAGGAGAGAGATATACCGGCTGCTGGAGTGAATCTCAGGTGTAGATGAGAGAGCATACAGGAGAGAGATATACCGGCTGGTCGAGTGAATCTCAGGTGGAGATCAGAGGGCGTTCAGGAGAGAGATTTTCCTGCTGCTTGAGTGAATCTCAGGTGGAGATGAGAGGGTGTACAGGAGAGAGATATATCGGCTGCTTGAGTGAATCTCAGGTGGAGATGAGAGGGTGTACAGGAGAGAGATACACCGGCTGCTTGAGTGAATCTCAGGTGGAGATGAGAGGGTGTACAGGAGAGAGATAGAACGGCTGGTCGAGTGAATCTCAGGTGGAGATCAGAGGGTGTACAGGAGAGAGATACACCGGCTGGTCGAGTGAATCTCAGGAGCAGATGAGAGGGCGTACAGGAGAGAGATATACAGGCTGCTTGAGTGAATCTCAGGTGGAGATGAGAGTGCGTACAGAAGAGAGATATACCGGCTGGTTGAGTGAATCTCAGGTGGAGATGAGAGGGCGTACAGGCGACAGATATACCGGCTGGTCGAGTGAATCTCAGGTGGAGATGAGAGGGTGTACAGGAGAGAGATATACCGGCTGCTGAGTGAATCTCAGGTGGAGATGAGAGTGTGTACAGGAGAGAGATATACCGGCTGGTCGAGTGAATCTCAGCAGGAGATGAGAGGGCGTACAGGAGAGACATATACCGGCTAGTCGAGTGAATCTCAGGTGGAGATGAGAGGGTGTACAGGAGAGAGATATACCGGCTGCTTGAGTGAATCTCAGGTGGAGATGAGAGAGCATACAGGAGAGAGATATACCGGCTGGTCGAGTGAATCTCAGGTGGAGATCAGAGGGCGTTCAGGAGGAAATATACCGGCTGGTCGAGTGAATCTCAGCAGGAGATGAGAGGGTGTACAGGGGAGAGATATACCGGCTGGTCGAGTGAATCTCAGGTGGAGATGAGAGGGTGTTCAGGAGAGAGATTTTCCTGCTGCTTGAGTGAATCTCAGGTGGAGATGAGAGGGTGTACAGGAGAGAGATATATCGGCTGCTTGAGTGAATCTCAGGTGGAGATGAGAGGGTGTACAGGAGAGAGATACACCGGCTGCTTGAGTGAATCTCAGGTGGAGATGAGAGGGTGTACAGGAGAGAGATAGAACGGCTGGTCGAGTGAATCTCAGGTGGAGATGAGAGGGTGTACAGGAGAGAGATACACCGGCTGGTCGAGTGAATCTCAGGAGGAGATGAGAGGGCGTACAGGAGAGAGATATACAGGCTGCTTGAGTGAATCTCAGGTGGAGATGAGAGGGCGTACAGAAGAGAGATATACCGGCTGGTTGAGTGAATCTCAGGTGGAGATGAGAGGGCGTACAGGCGAGAGATATACCGGCTGGTAGAGTGAATCTCAGGTGGAGATGAGAGGGTGTAGAGGAGTGAGATATACCGGCTGGACGAGTGAATCTCAGGTGGAGATCAGAGAGTGTACAGGAGAGAGATATACCGGCTGCTTGAGTGAATCTCAGGTGGAGATGAGAGGGTGTACAGGAGAGAGATATACCGGCTGCTTGAGTGAGTCTCAGGTGGAGATGAGAGGGTGTACAGGAGGGAGATATACCGGATGCTTGAGTGAACTACAGGTGGAGATGAGAGGGCGTACAGGAGAGAGATATACCGGCAGGTCGAGTGAATCTCAGGTGGAGATCAGAGGGCGTTCAGGAGGAAATATACCGGCTGGTCGAGTGAATCTCAGCAGGAGATGAGAGAGTGTACAGGGGAGAGATATACCGGCTGGTCGAGTGAATCTCAGGTGGAGATGAGAGGGTGTTAAGGAGAGAGATTTTCCGGCTGCTTGAGTGAATCTCAGGTGGAGATGAGAGGGTGTACAGGAGAGAGATATATCGGCTGCTTGAGTGAATCTCAGGTGGAGATGAGAGGGTGTACAGGAGGGAGATACACCGGCTGCTTGAGTGAATCTCAGGTGGAGATGAGAGGGTGTACAGGAGAGAGATAGAACGGCTGGTCGAGTGAATCTCAGGTGGAGATCAGAGGGTGTACAGGAGAGAGATACACCGGCTGGTCGAGTGAATCTCAGGAGCAGATGAGAGGGCGTACAGGAGAGAGATATACAGGCTGCTTGAGTGAATCTCAGGTGGAGATGAGAGGGCGTACAGAAGAGAGATATACCGGCTGGTTGAGTGAATCTCAGGTGGAGATGAGAGGGCGTATAGGCGACAGATATACCGGCTGGTCGAGTGAATCTCAGGTGGAGATGAGAGGCTGTACAGGAGAGAGATATACCGGCTGCTGAGTGAATCTCAGGTGGAGATGAGAGTGTGTACAGGAGAGAGATATACCGGCTGGTCGAGTGAATCTCAGGTGGAGATGACAGGGTGTACAGGAGACAGATATACCGGCTGGTCGAGTGAATCTCAGGTGGAGATGAGAGGGCGTACAGGAGAGAGATATACCGGCTGGTCGAGTGAATCTCAGCAGGAGATGAGAGGGCGTACAGGAGAGACATATACCGGCTAGTCGAGTGAATCTCAGGTGGAGATGAGAGGGTGTACAGGAGAGAGATATACCGGCTGCTTGAGTGAATCTCAGGTGGAGATGAGAGAGCATACAGGACAGAGATATACCGGCTGGTCGAGTGAATCTCAGGTGGAGATCAGAGGGCGTTCAGGAGGAAATATACCGGCTGGTCGAGTGAATCTCAGCAGGAGATGAGAGGGTGTACAGGGGAGAGATATACCGGCTGGTCGAGTGAATCTCAGGTGGAGATGAGAGGGTGTTCAGGAGAGAGATTTTCCGGCTGCTTGAGTGAATCTCAGGTGGAGATGAGAGGGTGTACAGGAGAGAGATATATCGGCTGCTTGAGTGAATCTCAGGTGGAGATGAGAGGGTGTACAGGAGAGAGATACACCGGCTGCTTGAGTGAATCTCAGGTGGAGATGAGAGGGTGTACAGGAGAGAGATAGAACGGCTGGTCGAGTGAATCTCAGGTGGAGATCAGAGGGTGTACAGGAGAGAGATACACCGGCTGGTCGAGTGAATCTCAGGAGCAGATGAGAGGGCGTACAGGAGAGAGATATACAGGCTGCTTGAGTGAATCACACGTGGAGATGAGAGGGCGTACAGAAGAGAGATATACCGGCTGGTTGAGTGAATCTCAGGTGGAGATGAGAGGGCGTACAGGCGACAGATATACCGGCTGGTCGAGTGAATCTCAGGTGGAGATGAGAGTGTGTACAGGAGAGAGATATACCGGCTGGTCGAGTGAATCTCAGGTGGAGATGACAGGGTGTACAGGAGACAGATATACCGGCTGGTCGAGTGAATCTCAGGTGGAGATGAGAGGGCGTACAGGAGAGAGATATACCGGCTGGTCGAGTGAATCTCAGGAGGAGATGAGAGGGCGTACAGGAGAGACATATACTGGCTAGTCGAGTGAATCTCAGGTGGAGATGACAGGGCGTACAGGAGAGAGATATACCGGCTGCTTGATTGAACCTCAGGTGGAGATGAGAGGGCGTACAGGAGTGAGATATGCCGGCTGGTTAAGTGAATCTCAGGTGGTGATGAGAGGGTGTACAGGAGAGAGATACACCGGCTGGTTGTCAGAATCGCAGGGGGAGATGAGAGGGTGTACAGGGGAGAGATATACCGGCTGCTTGAGTGAATCTCAGATGGAGATGAGAGGGTGTACAGGACAGAGATATACTGGTTGGTTGAGTGAATCTCAGGTGGAGATGAGAGGGTGTATAGGAGTGAGATATACCGGCTGGACGAGTGAATCTCAGGTGGAGATGAGAGAGTGTACAGGAGAGAGATATACCAGCTGGTCGAGTGAATCTCAGGTGGAGAGGAGAGGGCGTACAGGAGAGAGATATACCGGCTGGTCGAGTGAATCTCAGGAGGAGATGAGAGAGCGTACAGGAGAGAGATATACCGGCTGGTCGAGTGAATCTCAGGTAGAGATGAGAGGGTGTACAGGAGAGAGATATACCGGCTGGTCGAGTGAATCTCAGGTGGAGATGAGAGGGTGTACAGGAGAGAGATATACCGGCTGCTCGAGTGAATCTCAGGTGGAGATGAGAGGGCGTACAGGAGAGAGATGTACCGGCTGCTTGAGTGAATCTCAGGTGTAGATGAGAGAGCATACAGGAGAGAGATATACCGGCTGGTCGAGTGAATCTCAGGTGGAGATCAGAGGGCGTTCAGGAGAGAAATATACCGGCTTGTCGATTGAATCTCAGCAGGAGATGAGAGGGTGTACAGAGAGAGATATACTGGCTGGTTGTCAGAATCTCAGGTGGAGATGACAGAATGTACAGCAGACAGATATAGTGGTTGGTTGAGTGAATCTCAGATGGAGATGAGAGGGTGCACAGGAGAGAGATATACCGGCTGGTTGTCAGAATCTCAGGTGAAGATGAGAGGTTGTACAGGAGAGAGATATAGAGGCTGCTTGAGTGAATCTCAGGTGGTGATGAGAGGGTGTACAAGAGAGAGATATACCGGCTGGTTGTCAGAATCGCAGGGGGAGATGACAGGGTGTACAGGAGAGAGATATAACGGCTTGTAGAGTGAATCTCAGATGGAGATGAGAGGGTGTACAGGAGAGAGATCTACCAGCTGGATGAGTGAATCTCAGATGGAGATGAGAGGGTGTACAGGAGAGAGATATACCGGCTGGTTGTCAGAATCTCAGGTGGAGATGAGAGGGTGTACAGGGGAGAGATATACCGGCTGCTTGAGTGAATCTCAGGTGGAGATGAGAGGGCGTACAGGAGGGAGATATATCGGCTGGTCGAGTGAATCTCAGGTGGAGATGAGAGGTTGTACAGGAGAGAGATATACCGGCTGGTTGTCAGAATCGCAGGGGGAGATGACAGGGTGTACTGGAGAGAGATATAACGGCTCGTAGAGTGAATCTCAAATGGAGATGAGAGGGTGTACAGGACAGAGATATACTGGTTGGTTGAGTGAATCTCAGGTGGAGATGAGAGGGTGTAGAGGAGTGAGATATACCGGCTGGACGAGTGAATCTCAGGTGGAGATCAGGGAGTGTACAGGAGAGAGATATACCGGCTGCTTGATTGAATCTCAGGTGGAGATGAGAGGGTGTACAGGAGAGAGATATACCGGCTGCTTGAGTGAGTCTCAGGTGGAGATGAGAGGGTGTACAGGAGGGAGATATACCGGATGCTTGAGTGAACTACAGGTGGAGATGAGAGGGTGTACAGGAGAGAGATATACCGGCAGGTCGAGTGAATCTCAGGTGGAGATCAGAGGGCGTTCAGGAGGAAATATACCGGCTGGTCGAGTGAATCTCAGCAGGAGATGAGAGGGTGTACAGGGGAGAGATATACCGGCTGGTCGAGTGAATCTCAGGTGGAGATGAGAGGGTGTTCAGGAGAGAGATTTTCCGGCTGCTTGAGTGAGTCTCAGGTGGAGATGAGAGGGTGTACAGGAGAGAGATATATCGGCTGCTTGAGTGAATCTCAGGTGGAGATGAGAGGGTGTACAGGAGAGAGATACACCGGCTGCTTGAGTGAATCTCAGGTGGAGATGAGAGGGTGTTCAGGAGAGAGATAGAACGGCTGGTCGAGTGAATCTCAGGTGGAGATCAGAGGGTGTACAGGAGAGAGATACACCGGCTGGTCGAGTGAATCTCAGGATTAGATGAGAGGGCGTACAGGAGAGAGATATACAGGCTGGTCGAGTGAATCTCAGATGGAGATGAGAGGGTGTACAGGAGAGAGATATACCGGCTGCTGAGTGAATCTCAGGTGGAGATGAGAGTGTGTACAGGAGAGAGATATACCGGCTGGTCGAGTGAATCTCAGGTGAGATGACAGGGTGTATAGGAGACAGATATACCGGCTGGTCGAGTGAATCTCAGGTGGAGATGAGAGGGCGTACAGGAGAGAGATATACCGGCTGGTCGAGTGAATCTCAGGAGGAGATGAGAGGGCGTACAGGAGAGTCATATACCGGCTAGTCGAGTGAATCTCAGGTGGAGATGACAGGGCGTACAGGAGAGAGATATACCGGCTGCTTGACTGAACCTCAGGTGGAGATGAGAGGGCGTACAGGAGTGAGATATGCCGGCTGGTTGAGTGAATCTCAGGTGGTGATGAGAGGGTGTACAGGAGAGAGATATACCGGCTGGTTGTCAGAATCGCA